>NC_139344.1:166754080-166799080 GCF_055883805.1 Amblyomma maculatum | reverse complement strand
AGTATATCCGCTGTGTCATTCTTACGCAACTCCCGCATAGGTCCTCCTCTACGCATCGAAAGAATGTTTCCCCCTTTTCAGTATATTGAGCCCCGAGCTCGCTAGCGCTTGCGAGTGCATAATTTTTTTTTTCTTTTTTCGTTGCCTTCGCTTGTAATAGGCACTTCACCGCCGTTCAGTGTTACTGTGAACTTGGGAGCGACGCCAACCTAAGCGCATCGCGGGGAAACTTTGCGGCAGATCCCAGCGGTTTGGTGCGGCGTCTATCTTTTCCTCCTCGCCGAGCCTTCTTCCGATCCGCGAAGACGTACCCCAGCTTTCCACTTCTTCCCGATCACTGTCTCAACGCGAGACTCTCGTTAGCCGCATATCAAGTGTCACGTTAGGCGCTGCTCCTGTGCATCGAGAAGCTGCCTTCTTAATGAGCAACAGCACGCGACAGGAACGATACCGGCGCAGAAGAGCGAGGGAGAGGCCGCCTCGGGGTTTCCGATCTGCCGTGCAAGCATCGCGCCGATTGCTCTCGCTCGTCCTTTCAGTCATTGCCTTACCTCCCGAGTGTTTCAACTCGCTGCACGCTGCCGCGAGCAAATTCTTTACTTCCCAGGGACTTGGTTAGCTTCATTTACAGTAGAGCGCCGCTCTAAAAGACACAAACAGACGAGGCACAGAAACCGCATGCGAAGCCAATTTCGAGCTCCGGTGCTCTGCGGTGCGTGATGCTCGCTGCGCGAGGGTGGCTTGTTTGCGGGCTCCGATGGTGAAACTTTCGATCTCAAAGCGGATTAAACAGTCAGCCACCACCTGGTGCGTGAAGCACCGTTACCATGCTTGACATTCGTGAAGCGCGTCGCCCGTTATTCGTTCGCCTTTTGTGATTGTTTTCTTCGTTTATTGATTTTCTCGACAACAGGCTGCCTTAGCTAAGACGCACAATGCGATAAAGTCTGCTGGTCGTCTTCTAGGGCAAGATGAGTTCGATTCGCTCGAAACGTTATAGCTGCCCAGGATAGGTATATTTATCAGCATATACAGTGTACAATTTGTCGCCTCCCTGTTACTTAATGTTGTCCTCACTTTCTTCGGTCATTCCGTATTTAAGGTGAAAGCCTTATATGATCCGTACAATGGTACTTCAGCCGGCGTCGTCAACGGAACTTGTGCCAGAAAATATTAGATATTGGTTAAGCAGGACTATGACGTCTTTGCCTCGGAGGCCAAACAGCAACCGGCGCCCAATTCTAGAGTGTCTCTTGGCAAAAGTGACCTTACGCGTGGAATGAAAGTGATTAAAAACACATAACGCGGAATGCTAATTGAAATGCGCAACATGTATTAAAAAAAGAAAACGAAGTAATTGATTTCGCTTAAAAAATAATTTTCGATTACAGATGGGAGAAGAACCTACAAGACCCTTGAGTTGCAAGCCAAACACGCTATCCGACTAGGCCGCTCAGTGCAGGCTTGTACATCTTGGGAAAAAGGGAGGCCCAATACCTGTGAATGAACCTCGCAAAAGAACTGATGACAAAAAAATATTGAGCACAAAATAAAATAAATGAAATAAAATTCAAGAAAAGTCGAAGAAATAAAAGCACAACTAGAAATAATAGCAATAAATAAAACTCACCAGGTGGCATTCATGTCTTCGCCTTCACAGCGCGTAAACATTATTAATTAAGTGCGCTCCGAATTTTACTTTTTTTCATGTATATAAAAGGCCCATATTGCACGTGCCCTTGCAAAAACACATGCGACATAAATCATAGTGAAATTCCTAAATATAAGGGGGGGGGGGGGGGTGCAGGAGTCTTTTTCCCTCCTATCATATTTTTGCTTCGTTTTCCGTCCCACCTGCCACGCGACCGCCATTTTGTCATATATGTAGCGCTTTCATATGGCCAGCCGTCAGGTAAAGAAGAATTCCCCTCGCCCGCCACGAGTGAGCTATTTTTTCTTAGGGGTGGATGGTAGAAGAGAAGAAGGCGTTAATGAGTTTTGTACCATTTCCTTGCACTAGATGGACCCGATTTGTACCCAATAAGGAGAAAAAAGACCTGATTTGCGTCATATCGTTTTAGCGCGTGCAAGAATAGCATCCGGTGTTGCAATAGCGCGCCTGATAAATCAGGAGCATAGCACGAACAGAAGTATAGAGCGATTGAAACAAATGTAAATGCTTGCAGCGCTGAGAAAAAAAAAAGAGTCGGCAGATAGGCTCTTTGGTCGAGCAGGCATCATGGCTATGAAACAACGCGTAGACAATAACGACGCGAAAAGTGCTAACGCTGTTCAGCGCAAGCTTCATTCTGCAAAGAAATACTAGAACTTGCAGTGCAGATGCTGCAACATTTGTGTCGATGAACATCTCAACTTATTTGTTATTACCGCACACGCGCCTACCATTTACCGCCCCTAAAAGTCTCGTCACGGCTTACTGAGCCGAAATCGAATAGAATACGTGCCGATGCGTTCCCTGCGTATGGACATCTTCTCGGATGTCTCGTGCAGCGGGCACAGTTTTTGCTGTTGCCTTAGCAAACTTCACTCAACTCTCAGAAGAGAGTACAAGGCGGCAAAAGTGGACGTTGGTCCAAGCGCTCTAGATGGGCCGAGCGTGGCGATTTCACTGTGGCGCGTGGTCATTGCAGCACTCACTCACACCGCTCGCTAGCCCCTAATGGCCAAGACAATGCACTGATAACAGCAAGTAGGACCGTGCCCGGCTTACTGAAGGCATAACGCAGCAAACGGCGCCCGTATTGATTTGGTCATAGGACTCAGACTCTCATAGGACTCAGTACTTCTACGCGTTAAAGCGCTGCAATCGGCTCAACGGGCTTCATTGCAGGTTGCTTATTTCGTAGCCTGACATACCTGCCATCGTACCCATCGCCTGAGTCGACATTCACATCTTCCAGTAGTGTTGAGTGCCACAATGTCTTTCCTTCCAAGGAAGAGCCGCACGGCCGCGACAAAGATGATCGCGGCAGCTAGGACGCTCAGGTAGTGTTCGGAGCCGCCCTTCAGGCCATGGCTGAACATACAGTTTTACACCGTTAATAATAAGCCTTCCTAGTTTGCTGTTCCCGCGTAAATGTGCAAATTGGTGACGAGATCACCCGCCTGGCCTTTGGTGTAAAAGCCGACCAACATGCCGAGGCTAACTGGGTTCTAAAATAAGACAAGCGTAGCATGGAGCGGCAGAAAGTCAGTTGAGCGGATAAAAACAGGAAGTCCGCGGGGATTTGGCAGACGCAGCTGGCATATGAACGAGTTAATAGGAGAGATATGGGAGCAGCCTTTGTTCTGTAGTGGGTGTAGTGAGGCTGATGATGATGCACAGGCAGCGCAGATGCCCATTTCCCATCTTTGAAATAAAAATATAAAAATATTAAAGATAATCACTCCGTAAAAACTATAATGCAAACGCCCTCAGACAATGTGCATGAGTATCGCCTCTGTCTAGCGACAAAATAAACAAATTCCTCCTTTTGCCAAGCTCCACCTTCTTTTCGACGAACTCTGCCTATCGGAAACCCTTACTGCAGAACCTAAAGTAAAGAATCATTTTTTAAATAGAGCAACATTACACACAACTGACAGAAATAACTAAGCAGTGCCACTTCTCGTAGTTATTCACGAGATGACCTCTTCCTCAGAAAGGACGCATACGTACAAAGGTTATGCCCCGAAATAGATGCATGACAGGCACAAGTATCAGTAGAATTGTGGTAGAAGCGTTTTAGGATAAAGAGAGGAAATATCATTGCAGTTTAACAGGAACCACTAAATCATTTATTAAATAAAAAGATAAGACTTTTTTTTTTTTTTATTGTCCCTGCGCATACATGTCCTTTTTGTAAGCCTTCATTTTACAAGGGACACGAAGGACCAACGAGCAGCCCCTGAAAACCAAGTTGTAAACAAGTCTGTGACTGCCTAACATTGTCTTAACTCTGGACACAAGCAAATAAAACCAAGCAAATGCGGGTCAGTCTCATTTATAGCATGAAGGAACTTTATTCACGTGCAATTGGGCCTGGTGGCCCACATTGACATTGTAACTAAAGGGGCCCGTCCGTGTCTAGCGTCTCGTTTCTTGCGCAGGCGTCTTTTGTAAACGCTGGTCCGCCCACCCTTTTTTGTTAGTTTATTCAGGTTTTCTTCTTTCATAAATGACAGCAGAAATATAAGCCCGAATTTGGCATATCCAAACCCAACACACTGCACGGATATTTAGCACGGCGAACGGACGAGCATAGCGGGCGCTGCTCGTCGCACGATTCAAAAATATTCCAGTGTGCTTTTTCAGCGACCAAAACTGCACACAACGAATTATGCACGTGACTCCGTTCATGCCACGGTAGTCAAACTCGTTGACGAACGTCCTATCGAACTCTCCTGGTGAGTCAAGCGGTCGAAGTCAGCTGAGGCCCCCGAGCAGACACAGCTGCGGTCAATCTGTTTTTCTTCAGTATCCAAGTTGTCTAACCGCGAGAATATTGCTTCCCTAGACGGTGAAGTGCATGTGACCTCATCAGAGAGGCAGGTAATGTAGCAAGGCGCATATTACGCTATTTTGGTTTTCCACTCAGACGAAAAAAAAAAAAGAAAAAGAAGACTAAAACTGTGTCAAAAATGCGGCAAAATATTTTGTACTTCTGTACTGAGCGTCAGGATTTTCTGTAGTTATGTAGTAATTTCTTTTCTGTAGTACTTTTCTGTAGTCTGTAGTTCTGTAAAGTACAGTAAAGTACTAACTTTATTATTTTCTATAACCACTCACTGGCATACAATACACCGCGACCGCTACCCTCCTTCCGATCGCTTCATCGCTTTCAGTGTGGTCCATGCAGTTGACTCTTAAAGCTGCACTGGACACTCATTCGTCGATGAAAAGGGAGATCACAGCTTCAGCGAACAAGGATTTCTATCATAACAAAAGAGATCCCTGAATAAGAGAGTACGCTGCCTGCACGAAATAACCGTTTGCTGTGACATATTCTATGGGTAATCCGGAGCAATTTTTCTTACTCCGCGAAGCTAAAGAGAATTTTGAAATGGCAATTTGAAATCAGATCACAATTTTTAATTGAACGACGAAGCTTTGACCCCTATAAACTCCGTATACACCTTGCTCCTCCAAATAGAATATTCCATAATACTGGCTATTTACGTCATTCCAAACACACAGCTCGAATTACCCTGGCCACTCTGCTTACATCGTCGGACCACTGTCTAGGCCTTGTCTGTCTAAGTGACATTGGTCCAGTTAGACGACGGCTGGCATACTTCTCGACACCCGCCACTACACAGACGCCATGCCGTCCGACGAAATTGGTAGCTTTGTCGCCGGAAATTCGTCCTGCGAAGGCGGCACGAATTGCATCTGCAAATTAAAACTGTTCGCGTGTCAGCCGTCTGCCCCCCCCCCCTCCCTATTCTTTTTAGCAACGGCGTCTCCTCCTTAGCTTTCTGCTGACATTTCAAATATTGACGTTAATACTGCACTGGTGTACCCATTTCAAAACTTTGTGCAGTAAAATAAGCTGATGCAAATCTCATTCGATATCTTTATTTGCCTCTTATTTGCTGCTTGGAGCATACAAATTTATGATCACTGCCTTGTCGATGACAGCAAGGTTGGCGAGTAATTGAGCGCTCAAGTCGGTCGCACTCAGTTGTCTACTCCTAACAAGCCATTTTAAGCACCGCCTCAAATTAATCGCTAATAGTGATGTGTTTCTGTCGGATTCTTAGAGACATAGTCATGGCAGCGCTAATATCAAATAGTATTTTTCGTCGTCAACGTACGGTCCGCCGCACACTTATTGAGAACGCTGGAACGGCGCACTCCGCGGCGTGGTGACAACTGATGCGCTGCATTCTCAACTGGACAAAGCTCTTAGAGGTGTGAGAAGTAATCTATGATCTAAATAGGAGTGCAAGCATTGCAGGGTATTGTTTCGAGCACCAGGGGCCATATAAGGCAATCAAAAGCCTGTCGCAAAAACCGTCGCAAACCTGTCAGTTAGCCCCGCTACTATTGGTCGATAGACCGCCGTCAGGGTCTACTAAAAAGAAAGGGTTGATTAATCAGTTTGTGACAATTTCGGAAAGGTTCGAGGTGTGATCGTTGCGTAATAAGGCGAAGAGATATTCGTGAATGAAGGCAACCCACAAAACAGTGTGTCCTTCTAGTGCCCCGGAAGACCGTATACTTGATACAAGGGAATATGCTTTATATGCACAGGCAGAGTGTTCACTGCAAGCACGCATATGTGTAGGGGTTCTTTCCAACGATCTTTCTCTAGACTATGGCAGAGAATAGCACTCACTGAGCGTGTGTACCATTTCAATGCTGCACATTACACTGAAGTCTAAGGTACCGTTTATGGGATCGTCTGTAGAGCATAAAATGGAGGTTTAAGCATAGCTCGAACCTAGCGATAGAGCGAAAGCTGTGTGTTGCAGTGATATCGCCTTTATAACGCCGTCTTTTCAATCCGCAGTTTTTTTGTTTGTTTGTTTTTTCATAATTTTTCTTAATGATAATAAAAATTGGTTCACATGAAAGAAAAGGCGCGGTATCTGTTACACTTGCACTGTGGACCCCTGAGAAGGCCATAAGAGAAGGGAGGAAGGTAGGAGTGAAAGTGGAAAGAGAAAGAAAGAGAGGCCTTAGTATTTAGGTTTTGGCCAAAGGAAGGCGCCTTATAGTTTTGGAGGGACACCACGGAATGGTGGACACCTACACATAACCAGGTAAAGATCATTTTTTTCATATTTTTCTTGTAAATTGTGCATTGGTCTGTAAGAAAAAAAAAGCGCAGTCAGATTTGAGGGAAAAGAGGAAGGTGGGAGTGAACACGGAAAGAATGAAAGGGGAGCATGCGCGGACATCGTACAACTCAGGGCTGCCTCTCCGTCCAAGTATACGGTTTTAGGGAAGGAAGAAACAGTATACGTTTGAGTGGACACCAACACCTAATTAAATCAAGGTCACTTGAATGTCAAATTTAGTGCCACGTGAAGACTGGGTCTACCTCGCGTAGTGAAGCTTTCGCTTCAATAAGTCAGTTTTTATATGTCCGAACTAAAGTTGGCTTTGGTAGTGACATTCGTACTGCCGTCGCTGGGATGCAAGGCGCGGAGCTCTTCCTCTTTTCTTTTCACATTTAGGGATAAGAAGGACTAGCTGGTGCCTGACAGAGGCGCCTGCTCCCGAGACCTTGCCGCCTAAGTGGACGAATGTCCAAAGGAATATGTTAAAAATAAATACGGAAAATAAGCATGTTTGAACATACAAGGCCGATAATGGATCAAGTTGGTAAACATTCACTATGAAAAAACTCAAGCACTAAAAACAGACACAAGGGAGAACACAGCTCTTATTACCCAAAGCGCTGTGTTCTCCCTTGTGTCTGTTTTTCGCGCTTCCGAATGCAAGGATACAAGAGACGCAACGCTGATTCAGGTCAATGGGAACTATGCGTCCCCTCACTGTAGTCGTGCGCTGGGTCAGCAGAGTGACTTCTAAAGCAAGCAGAACCAAGTGACTTCTTTTGCAAAGGATCGGTTCCAAGCTATGTGTAGTACATATAAGCGTATATATCACTCGCAAACTCACGTTTGTGTTCAAGAGTCGGTCCCACCCATTTCCTCCAAGCGACAGTAAATATACGCTTGTGCATCTGCGGCACCCGAAACCTGGTCGCGTATGCCGAGGCACGGCTCTCATTGTAGGGGTTAAGCCCACCGTCAAGCAAAACACAAGAAAATGTAAAAGAGAAAAAAAGCAGGAATTGTGACGCTTGCTTCTGGGGGGCTTGATGTGAAATGATCACGTGAGGCACAGTGGTTCGGTCTATACTCGCGGCTCATTCATAGGCCAGGAAACAGAATAATTGAATAACGATAAAGTTCGTGCTGCTGTTCACTAAAATCTACCTCATAGCTTCTTGGAGAACAATTTGCCGCTTAGTCTCGAAGCTGAGTGAAAGAAAGCAATTAGTATCAGGCATTGCGTCCGCCGCTCGACATGTTGAATGCATCGTCATCAATGCACACACGGCCCACGCATCGGCCGTCCTTGCCTGCCAGGAGCCATGGGGGGGGGGGGGGGGGGGGGGGGGGGGCGCAGCCACTGCACTAACTGCTTGTTGCTTCCTGTCTCTCCGCCACCCGTCAGTATACTGCCCATTCCCGGGCTCGATCGAGCACGGCCGCGTGCTGCTGGTGGGCAACATGGGAATGTACGACTACCGGCCGTACGTGCGGCGCGTGAGCAACAACCGGCAGATCATGTTCGAGTGCCGCCGGGGCTACACCATCCTGCACGGGCCCCCCGGAGCCACCTGCGTGGACGGCCGCTGGAGCCCATCGGAGCTTCCGCGCTGCGTGCGCGGATCGCACCCGCACGTGCGCCAGATCCGCAGCGCCAGGCGCCGCCGCCGCCGCCTGGCCGCACGGACGCGACGCGACGCCCACACACGTCGCCGGCGGTGGCGCCGCACGGGGGGTGAGTGCGCCTCCTCCTCTCGTCCCTGGGCTTCACCGTGGCTCTGGGCCGCACTTCTATGGAAGCGAAATGTCCGAGGGGCCGGAATTCCTCCTTGCAGAACCTCAGGCTTAACGTGGAGCCGTCCACTTTGTCGAGCCACTGCACAATGACATAACGCAAGTTAGTTCATCACACGGGATGGCAATGGTCGTCTCTCTGAAGAGACCTGCAAATTTCAAGTAGCTGCGTTATTTGGAGCACCATAATTCTGGTATGCCTTATCCCCTGTAGTGCTTTCGACACTACTTCGCTACACTAATGGCTCCTCTGTGGAGGTCAAACTACGATACTCTTTTACTAGCCGTGTAAAGCAACAGAGCAGGCTGCCCATTTTAAACACTGCCACAGCTTTGCCGAGTACGAGGAGTTGTATCGCCGGTTCATGGCTGTCAGGTAAACGTTAAAAAAATCACTACAAAACCACGGAGCAATACAAACAGCGATGGGGACCCTTCTCTATCGCACGCAGGGAATCCAGTAAGACGCCGCGTAACATCTCGGTAGCGTACCGCGCTTAACGCTCACCTATGCTCCATCCAGTTGTCTCCTGCCTTGTCACGCTAAGCTTTGGCTAGAGCATGGGAGCTACAACTAGCGTCCTCAAATCTTTAGGACGAGTCCTCGGGATTCTGTTGCTCGCAACGTCTTTTCTTCTAGCCCGCATAAAGACAACAAGAGACGTGCACGGCTCGCCCTTGCTATTGAACTTGGCAGCCATTGTCGCGCAGAATGCCATAACCGTAGCGCCAGCTACTCACCGATCACTGCAGTATGATATTTTTTATTTTTGAAATAGAGGCCCTATTTACTTGGTGTCATCTGTAGCTTCCGCAACTCTGTCATTGTCTGGTGAAATGGCATATACGTTTCTCAATGAACTTGCAGTTCACGGAGGCATTAGCTTCCTAACCTGACCAACATATTCGGCGTTCCAGATACAACTACGCATTCCACGCAGAGCGTTATGCATCGTGCTTGCATCTGCCAACACTTCCTTTAATATATGTGTTCTTACGGGGCAGAGCCTTGCTGTGGGCTTTGAGTGACACTGTAGTGGACGGTTCCGGATTAATTTTTGACTGCGTGGAGTTCTTTACTACGCACCCAAATTCAAGGAAGTCGGCAGTTTTGCATTTCGCTTCCATCGCACTGCAGCCGCTGCTGCCGCTTTGAAGACCATGAATTCGTATTCAGGGGCCGAACGTGATGGCTACAGAGCCGATTCGGCGGGTGAATACTTCCTTTAATAAGCTGAGTGACCCTGTACAGATGCGGACAAAAGTAAGCGGAGCACGCCAATGACTTCTAATTAGGGGTGTGCGAATATAGAAATTTTCGAAAACGAATCTAATACAAATATGGAAAGAATGCCTTCGAATATCGAATATCTGGTCGGCGGAAAAAAGAACTGAAAATAAAAAAATTAACATTGTATGTTTCGTTTATTTTCTTATTTACATGGTATTCTCAAGTGAAATTAAACTAGAATTGCACAGAACTGTGCACCCTACTGAAAAGGCCAATATATATTTTATACAGGATTATTTTTTATGCAGAAAGAACCTCCGTGAAACCGGTTAGAGCTTGCTGCTGAATACAGTAAATATTCGTTAACTTGACCCTAAAGGGGCCAGAAAAAATGTACAAATTAACCGAAATCTCGAATTATCGAAAGGGCCTGAAGAAAATGTAGAAAACAGTTTGCATTACAGTAATTTTATATTATGAATGCCTGCACGATAGTTTCTGCATTTGAGATGAGAGCAAAGTGAGAGAGACGTTTTTTTCCCCGGTTTCAAGTGCTTCGCTTGAAACACTGTCATGAAGGCCCTATCCACAAAAAGGAAGGTCCGATTTCCAAAAACGGCCCCTTCGCGTTTTGAGGATACTTCACTGTACAGTACATGCGGCTAAGCATTGCGGTGAAGCACGCAGTGCTGTGAAACTGCAGACAAATAAAATTTTTTCGGCGTATGCGGTAATTTCCGTATATTCGGAGATTGTGAATATCAGTTTTTCGAATACAAATATCGCATCGAATAACAAAAATATTTTATCTGTATTCAAAATTTTGGACATTCGCACACCCTGCTTCTGACATGTTTCAAGCGACGGCTGCTTAGAATTATCAGCTATGATATATGCCTGCAGATTCTTAAAAAAGAAAGGCGTTCCAATAGATAAGGCGTGATTACGCTTAGAAGGAAATATATATTGTGCACCGTCTGAATATGTCGGCACGTGTACAAAGGGCGTCTTTTTTTTTTTTTAGGGTCCAAATATTCTGTAAAGCGGTAACATTTCTCAGATAAGAGGCAGAATGTTTCAATTCGTTGGCTAATTAACTAAATGCGTTAATTACTTTTTAGAAGGTATCTTGCATAGGCTGAATTGAAGCTCGTCCTCCCAATAGCCCCCCCCCCCCCCCCCTTTAGCTGCAAAAAAAAAAGATTTCTTTAAAAAATTTAGCGAGCGTTACAAGGCCGCAAGATGTCAGCCTGATAGGCGACTTCACACCGTAAAACTGTGGCAGCCGGCGCGTCCGGCCAACACCACCTAGGTTACTACAAGGCCTGTGCAAGCTTAAGTGACGTCATCGTTGTGCGATCATACTGAAAGTCGGCTTCACCCTACGCGGTTGCGTTTTTTTATTTTTATTCAACGCTGCTTTGGAGCTACCTCTTGAAATTTTAGTGCTAGCGATGAAGAGGGTTATACATGTGTTACCTGTGTTATCTAATATTGCTAGTCTTTTGAAGTATATGAGAGGTTTGATACAGTCCTCCTGGCATTTATTTCAATGGCAGAAATGAAGTTGTGAGGAAATTTTCACCTTCATTCAGAGTTACTTCAATAAACATTAAGACAGGCACGACATTCATCTGAGAGCACATTTATTGTTAGATGGCTAGATAAAGCTAAGATGGGTAGGCTGCAATATTACTCAGAACGGTGACCTTAACGACACTCGGTTTAGCCTGTCGTGAATACGAGGTCGCTTTCACGGACGTGCTGGCCACAAAGCTGTAACGTAAATATAAAAAAGCTGCTTAAGCTGGGAGCAGCGATTGCCATGAGTATATTAACGCAGCGAGCAGCTAACTCGGCTTTAAACCTGTCATTTACTACGGCAACTGCGATCACGTGGCCACTAGCGAAATAAAATTGTTTCCATAAGAAAATAATTTAGGTTGCAAAACAATTTTTTTCCGCACTTGAAACAAGGTGAATGCTACTCGATTATTAGCAGCTGTGCTGTCCAAATTTTGTGCTCGATATGGGCACGCCTACGCTTTAATACACTGTGCTAAAGCAAATAGTGGTGAATAGCAGCACGAGTATTAGGAAGCAAACAAGAACGCTTTCTTACCACAGTGCACTTCATCGGTAATAATTTTTTCCACGGCACAGCATTTGTCCTCGCTGCATTTTGAGCCGAGTCCGATGGAAACTTGTACCCTTGCGCTTTGGATCCATTTGCATAGTTAGAGCGACAGTTTAGCGCACAACAACACCCAGACATTGTAGATACCTTGCTCGCAAGCGCCTATGCAGCACGGATTAGGAACGCAGCAAACACACGCTGAAAACAAGCACACTCAGGCCGAGTCGTTCCAGATCTCCTTGCTTGCATACGCTTGCGCTCGGCGCCGCCAATCCATCCCCAGATCTCACTGTCGCGACGTAGGACTAGTGGAATGGGAGACCTGCGCTGGCCTTCCTAGTGGGTGTTGGTCCGGCGCAGACCACCGAGTCTTGGAGTTCCGATTGCAAGCGAAATGACGGCGCACATCATGTACCGATGCGGTGGCTATCAGCGAAGCCGCGTTCGAAGCAAAACTGACATCGAACCGCCGTGCGCCCTTCTGACTCTCAGGTGATGCTAGCAGAGAAGGAGCTATCTGCATCCCGTGGGCGGGCTGCCGATGTGTTATAGGGTGAATCCAGTCATCAAGGTGACATCTCTGGACCTCGTAACGCGCACTCCAGTTTCCTATAAGAATTTTTTTTTCGCCTATGCTATTCAGAGGATGAGCTCCAACTCTGCAACTAGAACATAACTCTTAAAATAAAAATTAAATCGTTAATTAACGTGTTTAGGTAATTAGCGAACTAATTAAAACAGCCTACCTCCTATCAGGTGTCCGCCGTAGGCCCCAGTAAAGGTCCATGGCTACAATAAACCTAAAGCCACTAAACCTTTTTTTTAGTAATTTGGACATTCTTATAATAAAAAAAGCATAGAACTGAAGTACATTCGCTGCCCTACTTAAGCAAAAAACGCTGACTAACAGGAGCAGAAGACAAAGAAGGGAGACAAACGCATGGTGCAGTGTGTTTGCACTGTGTCTGTTTTTCTTCCGTGTCTTCTGGTATTTAATCTGCGCTGCGTGCCTATGCTCGGAAAGGCAGCACAAATTCACCGAGTGTGCAATCCTGTTACGTTCACGGTTGTGGAGCTCGGCGATCTCGATGCCAAATGAACAATCTTTCGGCATGAGTACATCAGTCCCGGTGCTTTTCCCAATGTTCGGAACTAAGGTTTGACATGTTCGAAACGATATGCTCAATGCAGGAATTGAATTGTTGGAACTCACTAGGCCTCGAAAATAGCTATGCAAGAGTTCGCCAGTGCAAAGAGGAATGACCCACTGGAAAACTAAGTAAGTGCTTACCTGCCGAATGCGCGAGCAAAAGCCACCCTGGCAGCTTGCCAATGCATGTCCATAGAGGTGCGCTCAGGAGACGGGAAGACGAAATACTAGTTTGATGAACTTTTGCGACGAAGGTTCCGCGAGTGACATGCTTTCGCCCTTGTCTCCTGGAACGGGGCAGCAACGCCCTATCAGCAAGTGTGTAGCGCAGGAGCCAAAGAGTCTTCGCTCACGACTTGTCGCCCTCCCTCCCCTCTCTGTTGACGTGTCGTGGCGCAGGTCCGTGCAGGCTGGCGCCAGACGCGCGGGAGGGCCCGAGCCAACGGGGGCGCAGCGATGGGG
Source organism: Amblyomma maculatum (assembly GCF_055883805.1). Classification (NCBI taxonomy): domain Eukaryota; kingdom Metazoa; phylum Arthropoda; class Arachnida; order Ixodida; family Ixodidae; genus Amblyomma; species Amblyomma maculatum. The sequence continues at coordinate 166,785,517 of NC_139344.1, read as the reverse complement.
CTACGCGCAGCGCCAAGCCGACAGGCGTCCGCCGTGGCAGGGAGCTCTGCGGCGCGGTCAACGCCACTGCCAGGTGCGTGCGGGCCGGATGGCAGCCCTCCCGGGAGAGACGCCTCTGCCGCCCACGGCCCCGTCGCCGCGCCCGTAGGTATACCCGGGGGACAACTTTGTGGCGCTGCAGTGGTCTCGAACATCGCTAGGCAGGCCGACCGACGTTCTGGCGGATCCAGGTCTTGTCGCTCACTCGAGGAGACTGCCAAACTGCCGTCTGTGGCTGCAGTTTCTTACAGTGCCCTCGTCGCTAGTGTGACATCGTGAAAGGAAAGATATACACAAAATGCGTAAGGCCACCAAACGTGCTGCAGCTTTGTGGGTAGCACTCTGCTCCCAGGGGCTTCCTTTAATTGTCATAAAAGTAATTTCCTAGAACACGGAAATTTGAAGACTTTGAGCCACCCACGCTTTCTTGAGGCATTTCGAGTAAAAAAAAAAGATAAAGGTAGGTTCGAGAGATAAATAAAATGTCATTTCTAGCTGAGCATTCACGAAGAAACAACATGAATTTTTTCTCGTACGCATCAGTAGCAAAATATTTCATGCAGGCTCTGCACGATGTGAGGATTTAATCTTGGTTCTCTACCTTGTTTAAGACTATTGCTACTCTTGTCACCTAGATACGTTATTAAAAGAAGTTCAAAGTGTGGTTCGAATGCTCAATTGTGAAGTCCCTGTTCAGCCTCCCTTCCCCTTCGACCTAGAGGTGAACAGGAAAATCGAACCGGTTCGCCAAGTGCTTCGATCCCTAGCACGTTGTACAGGATCTTTTCTTTGATCGACTCAATCGGTTCTAGACCACTGCAGTGCGGCGTTGAAGTAGAGGCTTCGAACGCGAGACCACATTTCTTGCATGATCTTATCTCTCCCTCAAAGGGGTGCCCACAACGCGACAATGCATGCTTAGATGGAGGTTGCATTTCTCGCGCTCTGGTCACCTCTGCTTCAGTGCCTCACAAGGTTGTCCCAGAATATAGACGCGTATCGCGGTTGCGCGCGGAAACCGGTTAGTGTAGAAAAAGAAAAAGATGAACAGCGGATTTGGATTGGAAAACATTTATTCTCAGCATTGAGCCATTTGTGCGCACTATACTAGATGGCTTCGAGTCCGTGGCTCTCGGCGACCTTGTGATGCCACTCAGTGGCCCGTCAATGGGTCTGAGAAGGGGCTGATAGTATAGGTCCGCCGATGGCGGCGCCTTTTTGCGGCTCCATGAAATGTGATCGTATCCGGCTATCTCTCCGCATCCTTTACAAAAGATGGATTGTATTGCGTTCGGTACATGCGCGCTAGGTTCGACGGGCCAAAGAATGATCGCGTCTAGAGTTTCCACGCCGCAAACGTAATGCACTTCCTCTCCGCTTTTATAGTGCATAGAGGGATATCGCCATTTAATACAGTTGAGTGAAAATATGTTTATTATCACGAGTCTTCCTGACTTACATATTCTTCCTCTTGTTTGCTACTTCAAGAATTATACTCGGAAAGTAATCAATTTAAAGCGCACTTTCTAAGCATGGTTTCGAGCCAAACGACCAAAAAAAAACATTGCACCATATACCACTCTAGTAGATTGTGGCCTTTTTAGGAGCTCTAAGACTAGTAACAGCAAGTAATAATTTCGGCTGATCGCGTACACGGACTAGCTTACGACAAGGTATGCTATAGGAGTGTGTCAGACGCATACATGACCAAAGTGTTGTGGTTCAGACCCTGTCTTGTCTCATATATTTCAACACGAGGATCTTGTCTTAAAGAAAAAACAAGTATCATCATTGATGCGACGCCGCTTGCTGAGAGTAATCAAACAAATTAAACATAAGCGGACGTTTAGCATGATGGACAAGTAAGCCACTCGAATTTTCTATTACTTTTCAATTTGCACTGTGCTGTTTCCTCAGCATCTATTTTAATAACATTAGAACTCGAATAAGTACATTTCTCTTTCCATTAATCTTCTTCGTTATTTCGCCAGACAATCTTCTTGGGCAATATCTTTGAAAGTGCTCTTGTACGTCGCTATAGGTGTCAGTCCATCGCGTCGGCTGTTGCCAGTGCTCTTGCTTGCCCGATACGGTTGGTACTGTATACTGACTTAGTACCACTGGTTATACACAGAGACAACTGTATGGTCCGCAATCAGGCACCGAAGCCCCTCAGAGTGGCCGTGGCGCAAACCGCAAAGTTAATAGCAGACGCTGGGCGAAGTAGCGAAGGGTGGAGTATAATGGCGACCAGAAGATGAGGTAAAATTGAGCGTGTTTGCAGTTGCAGTATAGATATCTCTAGTATGCACAGCAACAAGCGACGCTACTCTGTTGAGGCCACATGCTTTCGTATGGCAGAAAAAAAAAAAATCACGAATTCCAAGCGGGATTTGAGCACACGCTACGTGGTGCCGATAGTCTGTTTGGAAGCACTTATTAGGTATTCATCGCGTTTATGAGTAATGTATAGGGTCATCCACTTCTAGCTATAACACTGCCACTGCTTTCAAAGCAACACTGTGTCCGACACAGGCACATATACATGCAAAGCGATGCAAGCACAGAGAGGGCCTGACGTGCTACCTCACATGGCATGCCACTTAGCTTAATTTCGCTGCTGGGTCGGACGCAATGAAGCTTTGAAAGCAGCGACCTTGTTATAGCTGGCAGTGGACGAGGCTGTACGTCTAACAAGTGCTTGTGCTCATGAACTGCATACATGCGCTCAATAGTTATGGCTAGTGGATCCCAAGAATGAACCTCTGCAGCTACAAAAAGAAAAAAAAAAGAAAAAGAAAGCAGGAGGGGACTCGCAACAAACAATTTTATCAACGCACGTTCCAGGTAATCAAAGAGAATTGGGGAGGGGGGGGGGGGGGGGGGGGACAAATGATAGGTATGCAAGGAAAGAGTGCGGCTGCTATAATTTGTAAGAATCCTATACTGTGCTATGAACACCATCCGAAAAGTCAGTCTTTAATGGAGTTCCCGCAGCTATTGCAAATATGGCTGTGCAATGTTTCCCGTAGAGCTTGGTCAATTTTTCAGCTGCTTCCGTTGATTGTTTCAGCTTGTAATCATTCGCCTCTCCCTTCGACACTTCCGTCGTTAATAGAAGCAGGGTACGCTTACGACTGCGCTTCGTCAATTTATCACTGGAACATATTGTAAAAAAAAAAAAAAAAATTGTTCATCGTACTAGGCTGATAAACTTTACAAAAACCTTTCCGCGTGATTTGAACCGCTTCCGTTGTGTGTTGCTTTGTTCATAACTTAAAATAACTAACATTCAGCAGTAAAAAAAGCGGCAGTAGTCCCTGCCCACCAACCAACCCCAATGAGTGAAAGTTTTGATTTGGAGTCATTCTACTTAGAGAAATATTTCGTGTAGTACTTGAAACAGCGCGTTTCTCGGATGTGGGAAGGCTGTTTAATCTCAGCGCTTCGTCGCAATTGCCGCGCCAATCGCGGCTGTGATTTCACGCACAGCGGCATATCATTGTAGCGGACAGAGGTATGTGCGCTACATATCGCGGCATGACCAAGTGCTCATGCTGCCTATAGTCCAAGTTTTACCGGTTCGTTTTTGCAAATGGAGGCCAAGGCCGTCATGAGAGAATGTTTTGCCGTCTGTATTAGATGTTTCTTTTGGGGTTGAACAACCTTATAACTGTGCATACGCATGATGGAACACATCGGGGACAACTACTTGGGGTTCCTAGCTTCGTGAAGTCGATAGCTAAGCCTTGCCTAACTATGGGGACACCCATTTTCAAGGCAGCCTAAGACACGTTTATTGCTCCCAGTTCCAGATTTCCAGTTTAAATTCAAGCAGTTTTTTTGTTCTTTTCTCAGTTTGATTCAATCTCGTGATAACATAGTGATAACTGTCCCGCAACCTTTAATTTCTGTATTAACCCTTAATGTTTGCATTTAGTCCTTCTCTCCATCGTGGTAGCACATTGAAACTGTTGATTTGACGATATAAAGACTAAGCCTTTAAACACTTGCTTGACTTTATATGCTCTTATCTTGCGTACATTTTCAACTTCTAATTAGAATCCTAATGCTTTATAACTGACCTGAATTGAGGAGAAGTATCGGTAATTTATAAAGACTGTAATAAAAACCACGTTGCTATATATAAACGAATATTTATCCTCCACGTATTTTTTATATAAGGTTTTGAGAAAGGTATTTTGTCGAGGTTTGCCGCGTTCTTTCAAAACATTCTATTGTCTCCGAACGCCACGCCAGCATGGTTTTCGGAAAAGCTCCTTAACAGATTCCACACCCCTCACACGCACGCACGCACGCACACACACACGCACGCACGCACGCACCACGCACAAAATCTGTCATGTGAAATCTACAAGCAAACAAGCTTACACCGGAAATAGTTTATAGACTAGGATAAGGCTTTTAATTTTATCAATCTTTCTATCCCCTCAAAGCAGTGTTTTACACACCAGCTTTCGGTGAACGTAGAGGTCATTGCATTCATTGATGAACGTGTAGAATATGAGGCGTTCGTTGAAGATGAAAGTCTCTTTATTGCGTCAGACAACGCTGCTGACCTCTTTTCTTCTGAGAATGTTTTGGACAAAATTGTTGCATGGATCAGCAAGAATTGCTTAGAAACAAATACAATTTATGCCAAAAGCCTATTATTGACACCTAAAAGCAAGGTGCAACTAATAATGATTAATTAACATTGAATACACTTGCATATTTATATAGCACAAAATTTTAAGGGTAGTGTTACCCGACCAAATGACATAGGATGCTCACATTGTTCTTATGACACATAAATTACCTTGTGCTGTTGATGCGCTATATCGATGCCGCAATATCCTGTAATTACTGCAATTTTTAAGCTTCGCATTTTATTCTCTGTTTTCTTCCTGCATAGAAACTATTGTAGATTAGTTTGGGGCCCAAATACTTAAACGAATATTTCCGCTCTGGTACTTCTAGAATAAATAAATGTTCTTCGAACTTACAACGCAGCTTATTTTCACGCGACGAAAGCTTTATTTGTAGAACATGGTATAGTAACACATTCAAAATCTTCACGACCACTGTCTTCCGCACCAATATTTATTTTTTTTTTTTTAAATCTGGGTCAGTGAGCTCAAACAATGCGTCAGGTTCTAGTGGAACCAATGGCTCTGAGTGGTACCTCTTTGTCGAACAAATAATGTGTTTTAGTCATTAAGTGTACCATGGTCCATGTAATTTTAAATAAACTGCACAAACTCCATTCCGAATTTACCACTTTAACACGTTCCAAACTTCGCAGATTGTTTTTACGTGACTTTCTGGACTAGCAACCATGTACTATTTCTAGCTACTAGCAACCATACGCATTTCTTGGAGCAAATCTTGTTTATATAGTATATATCAAAGAATACTGCACAAGGGTTGAGGAGGAGCCTAAGTCCGCAATAGTATTTCGACGTCATAACGTTGGCTTGCTGTTCTTGTCGGAACGTTGGCTTGTAGACTAAGACTGTCCCTCAACCCTTGCTCGTTTTCTTTGATATTCTGCAGCCATCTTCCTCTCGTTCTATCCTTATAACGCATACACTAGTTTGTCACTTTGTTGGTCCTGTCCGCCTCTATACGGTCTCGTCAACTGAGAAAGCAGCTCCCTGCCTTCCTGTCAAGTTGTTGTTACAGGTATCTGCCTGGGAGACCGTCAACATAGTAAATGCTGAAAAAAAAAATTGTTTCGATTTGGTAACACTATGGTATTAGCAGAAATGGACAAGTTATTTCGGTATTCGGACCAAAAAGCTCACCAGGCGTCATCGCCAGTGTACTTGCGGAAACGAGCCATGGCGACGTTACATATGTTTTTCGCCCTTTTCTAAATAATGAAAATATAATTTCAGCAAAAGTAGCCTCTTCGTCAATAGAAAGTGGAAATCCGCCGATATAATCAGCATAATTTGTTCTCACAACCCCTTTGTCACTATTACATAGGAAAACTTTGGGTGTAATTAGGAGCTCCTATAACAGCGGGGACATAATAATATAGGCGCATACCGGTTCACTTGACGCATCTTAAACATGCACAGTGGCCACACCTTTTCTGTGCACCTAGGAGCGACAGAAACGAAATATGTTGCCGTGCCTTTCGAGTCGAACGAGCAAAGAGAAAACAGTTGATCGTGGTCGAATAAAGAAGTCTAGAAAATGGCGCGAGAATTCTATTATCGTCTACCATTTCTTGAGGCGAGGGGCTATTCCACTGTTTACTATCGCGCTCAAAAGTTTACAGGACGCGAGTGGGCCGGAAAAAAAAAAAAAGTTTCGGCACGCTTATATAATCTAGCTGCTGACATTTGTCAAGGGGGGATGGGACGCGTATGCTCTACCCCCTAGTGGCAACACCACGCGGCTGGGTCATGAGGGAGAGCTACAATTTTTTTTTTTTTTTCCGAGAACTCGCATCCCACAAAATTGCGATCGTAAAAGTACACTGCTGTTCTCGCGTTTATTAAAATGTGCAGCGTGGACAGAATGGTCTTCGTTCTGGAAGTAATGAATGCAGCCGGTGAAAGTATGGCATGAGCATGGCAGGTTACCGGCAAGAATCTACGTGGCAACTAAAATTTCGTTTCTTGGGCAGCAGAACTCTCATTTCAAAACGGCCTTCCTGCATTCACAATATTGTGAAAGGTAAAAGGGAAAAGTACGTCCACGACCGGATTCAAACCTGCAATATTCTGGTGCGGAATCAGACGCCTCATTCATTAGGCCAGGCTGACCTCTTTCCTTTTTGACTGTTCCGCCAAGTACTGGAGAACACCAATCAAGCTGGTTCGTATAACGTCGAAACTTATGGAATTTTTACTAAGACGTTTATTTGTCAGTTCATCGCAGTGACATTGTTTCTTTTACACGTCCCACAACTTGCATGTATTTTCAACAAACTAAGTTCACCCAGAGCGGGCGCCAGTGTCACAGTTCCTAAACACCATGCGACTACGCCATGTCGCATGCAGGCTAAGCAGAAACGAAACTCTCTCGTAATCGAGATAGATGTACGCATGAAATGGCTACGTCATAGCACGTTGTTGACAGGGGCGAGCAGTCTAATTCTGTATGGGACATTTAACTCGCAAACCAATCGCATTCCGCTAGACGCTTCCTATACCTCTCCTTTCGTCATGCTTTACTGCTCGGCTTAAGCAGTTGTGACGGCGACGGCTATTAAAGGCAGAATTGTGCAGAAGTGTACATGGCATTGATGCGATGCAGGCCTGTCAAGAATGTAAGAGAAGCAGTAAGTTCGAGTGCTCCCCGAGAGTGTACCGGGTGCGCGAGGTATTTGAGGTCACTATTCCTTATCGCCATAGACAACAGCAGTCTCAGCATATCTGTCTAGGCGTGCGGCTTCTTGTTGGTTGAGCGCTTATCACTCATATTGCGCAGTTTGTTCAAAAATGGAAGCGTAAAAGTTGACGCAGGAAATGAAACGCCATGCAGTTCCCGTCGCACTGGCCGCGCACCACAGCGACTTGTAAATTGCCAACATTCTGAATGTAGCGAAGTCTTTCGTTAACAAGATGCGAACAGAACTGATGTGCCCTGGCGGTGGCATGGCATCCATGGCGAAAAGGAAAAAGCACAGTCAACGGCCAGGCATCGTCAGAAAACCTGATTTTCTTCAGCGGCTGCAAGTAATTCTGAGTGACGGCCCAGGGAAGTCAATGCGAGCCATTGCGAAGGAGCTCCAAGTCGCACAGTCGACTGTCAGGTGAGCTTTGTACGAGGACTTGAGGTACCATTCCTATGTCATGAGGAGGGGACAATTCTTGTCCGATAAAACTCGGGAGAATCGTCTGCACCGGTCCAAGGGCTCAATTGTATTAGGCAAGCTGAAGAGACCTGAGGAGCCTGGAATACTCTTTCTTTTTTTTTCAGGTAAAAGAACTTTGATCAACACCAAAAAACTAATCGTCGTAACGACAGGTGGCTTTGCGCAAGCGCTGATGAGGTGCCTACAGTGATGCACACAAAATGTCCGTCGTCTGTGATGGTTCTAGCAGTCGTCAGCAACGAGGGTGACGTCATGCCTCCAAACGTTTTTGCAGGAGTCCGCGTTAATGCTGCTGGGTAAGTGGAGGTGCTTGCTACCGTTTTGAAGCCCTGGATTGATTCTGTTTCGAAAGGAAGACCTTATGTCTTTCAGCAAGATTCAGCTCCCGCCCACACCGCTCGCGTCATCCAGGAGTGGCTGGCCGACAACTTCCACGACCACGTCACTCCCACTCTGTGGCAGCCTAGTTCTCCAGATTTGAATCCAGGTACTCGACTATTATGTCTGAGTCGTCGTTGAGAGTGAGGCCAACAAAAGGTGTAATACAAAAAACTCTCCGAAGGCCGTCATTGCTGACTCAATGGTCAGTATCTCTAAGGGCCACCTGATCCGTGCAGCCGTTTCCGAAGCCGAATTAAATCGGTTATTGCTGCAGATGGCGGATTCATCGAGAAATTGTGAAAATAAACAGCAAGAGAAGTAATTCCCAAAGTTTGGGGAAAATATCTCCATTTTTGCTGGAGATAATCTTCTCTGCCTGAAGCCAAAATAGCATCAGCATCCTCAAATACCTCGCGCACCCAGTATACAACCGTCTGTCTTCTAAAGAGGGAAACGACATGAGCTCACACAGCAACTTAGTGACGGACTTTATTCCAATTGCCCAAAAGTGCTTCGAACGGCTGCCGCCTCGAACGCCGGCGCCGGGCGGCATTCTACGTGCGAGCGTATGGCACCGTGGTGCCATCTTTGGGAAACAGCGGAAGCCTTAGATAGTGGGAAACGCGTTTCGTTAAATCTCGTTCGGTGCACGGATTATCACATTTTGGCGCCCGAATGAAGGATAATCGATGCCCGCATGTTCACTCTCAGTGTTACTCGACGCCATCTTAAGGTCGTTGACAACGGAAGCTGAAAGTATTTCATGTTTAATATTGACACATGGTTTAGGATAGCTAAGCGACGAATATCTTGCAGCGCGGCTTGCCCTGGTCATGCGCTACTTTGGTCTACTGAGTCAAGACATGGTGTAAGCGAGGCCCGCTGTCCCAACCTAGACTAACGAGAGGGCGCGGTGGTCTAACGCAGTGGCGAGCGAAACTTATCTGTTTGTCTGGGGCTTCAGTTCAAAGCCTACAGGCGGCGGAAAAGTTTTCGTTGCTTCGCTCTTCAAAAGTTCTACCCAAGTTCCAACTGGGCAATGGCATGGTACGAGCGTCGTTGCTACAGGAGCCTGGAGGCTTCAGAATCAGATCGGGCTTGTCCCAGAATGCGAGCAGTGATTCAACAGCACTAAAACACATCAGATATGAAATAGACTTGCAGTTAACACCGACCTTTGTATTAAGGCCGGCATTGAAACATTAACCTCGAACAGAAAGCGAGATGAATCATGACGTGCTTGCGCGCATACTTCGCGTTTGGCCACCTTAACTAATTCGGCTGCATTTTTTTTTCCGCGAACCACTTATATAGTTCCTGTTTTTATACTTTCCAGTTCAAACGTTTTCCACTGCGTGTTTGCTCAGTTCCCCCAATGCGTGCAGTGTTTTAGTAGATATTCTGTGGCGTTGGGGGTCATAGGACGGCACAACGTGCAAGTGACGAGGGTAGTAATGTACTTTAAATGGCTGACAAATGCCCTTTGTAATAAATCTGTCTCGCGGCTGAAATGCGCGTCACATTAATGCCACGAATACGCAAAGCTGAGTCCTTGTCGAATGCCTCTGAACGCGGCGCTGTAATGGTGTTTGTGTACAGCATAGGGAAGGGCGTCTTCATTCCGTTCGTTGGTCTGTTTCTCTTTCTTATTTTAAATCGCTTCTTGCCTGGAGGCATAAAAAAATACAGGCAAGATAATTTGCATGAACAGAATGTGTGCCTAGCACAAGCACCGTGTACGTGACCAATACTGAGGTCTCGTCATGCTGCATGCCAGACTGCAGACTGCAGACGAAAGACCTGATTCGAGTATGTTCTTCACGCTGTCATCGCATTTTTCTTTCCGAAAGGCTGCTGGTAGAACATCCGGCGAGAAGAATTCTGGTGCACTTAAAAGTGAAGCCAGGACGCAAGCCAATCGCATTTGGTTAGATCAATCAGCGCAGTACACTATATTATCTTGATAACATATTAAAAGCCGAATGCGATGTTCAGTTGCAGAGTATCACCCTCGTTTGTTAATGCGCTCTAATTTAAGTGCACTTAAAGGCCCACTGTCCCCCCTCCGGTCGAAAATATTTTCTTCCCCGGTGACTGTGAGACTTCGCCCCTAGAACGCAAGGCTGCAAAATGTTTTTGAAAAGCGTAACTAATAACGCAGTTACAGCCACCGTAATCACCCGATTCTGTCATGCTTCTCTCCTTCCGTTCCCTCGCAAAGGTTTTTCACTCTCCTGCCCGAGGTCGTCTAGCCTCCGCAAGACAAATTCCCCTTCCTCCTCCGCGTTTGGCGGGAGGTGGGGCGTGGCACTCCGCGAGCGCGAAAAAAAAAAAAAAAAAACGGCCGAGGGAGCGCGCGCCGCTGGATTCAGTCTGGCCGTGGCGAGGGAAAAGCGCGCAGCGAGTGGTTGACACCCATCCTTCTCCCGTCCGTCAATGAGCGAGACGGACCAATGGACGGCGTTCGCGGTACGTACGTCATTGGAGAGTTTTAGAATAGGGGGCCCCAAGCTTTGGGGCCCCCAAGGAGCTTGGGGCGTCGAAATGCGCATGCGCAGAACGTAAGGCGCGCTTGGGGTCTTGGGTTAACGCTAAGGGCGGCCCCTATTTTTCGGAAATAGCGTTCGCCCCAAGCCGCCGTTGGGTCGCTTGGGTTACGGCAACATGGCGGCGACCGGCCAAGCGGCGGCCGCTCGCCTCGGCATACATTCGTCGTCACCGCTCCATGGTGTCACGCGTTCATGGCAAACGAAAGGCCAACGAAGCTTATGCTATGTCTCATGATGCCCGCACCACCAGATTTTAGCAATAAAACGCCCTATATTTTCTGATTGCTTCCGGATTTGCCGAGCTGCTAGGCCTAGCGAGTTCGCCTCGTTCGGTTGCCATGGGGACCAGACGGCGGAAAGCGCGGAAGGTTCAAATGAGTTTTCCCGGCCTCGGCCTGGATTGACAATTGGCCGATTTCGTCTTGTATGACAAAAACAGTTTATATAACTGGTAGTTTTAATATAGTTTTGTGCAATAGTAGCACGTTTTGATGAACAAAATAGCGTTGTTGGCTCTTATATATTTAAATGCTTTTTCTTGGTTTACCGTCGTGGCGCTGCAATCGACGAACGCAAGGCCGGCTCCGCTGCGTCGGGAAAACCCCTATTCTAAAACTCGCCGCTCGGCTAGCACGTTGCGCCGCCGCACGCTATTTCCTTGGGGGCCCCAAGCCTTGGGTCCCCCTATTCTAAAACTCCCTATTATTGTGGCCCGTCGGGCCAGCGCAGGAAACGGGAAGCTTGCTTCCCAAAGGAGAGCATGAGAGATCTTTGAATTGTATTTTCGATGCTTTGCGGCGCGCGTGTCACTGTAGCATTTTGCACAGACTATCTCCGGTACCTGATCGAAACACTGGGCTCCTTTGCCTAAAAGGGCCTTCCCTGGACAGTGGCCTTTTAAGGAATGTCTGAATTGTTCTTAATTAAAAGAAGCCACACATATGTAAACATATGGGCAAGATGAACTTAAGTGCAGAACACCCGTACACGTAAAGCATAAAACGAAATACAATTGTCCGCTTAATGCCGCATGAATGCGTTCATGTAGTTTCAACTGCCGCTTGGCGTGTGAGGATTTTAGTTGCTAAGTACTGCTACAAAGACCTTGGTATTGCGCGTATTCGAGGACGTCGAAAGAGTTTTCGTTGCCTTATTAATTTTTTCTGTTGCTCCAGGGACGAAATCGTTCTTGTCCCGGCGCTGGCGTACTTCGTGTACACGCGCAGTTCCAAGTTTCCATGTGAGCGCCATTTCTGCCAATCAGCACTTAACGCAGCTGGTACGTGCCAGCTGTAGATTCGCGTGGCACAACATTCGCGTAAATTAGTGTATCTGCTCAGTGCATAAGCAGTAGGTAGCATAGCAGCTTCCCCTGGAATATGCTTTCCATGTGCCCACAAGAGTTTTGAACTTCCCGCAGTTATCTACCGATTGGCCAGTACGTGCCTATTGGTGGATAGCTTAAGGATATGTTTAGTGCAACTGAATTGAATATTTGTTCTCATAGAGGCTGAGGACAAACCACTGGCAAACAGCTCAATGGTAGCTTTAAGAAGCCTGTGATCATATACAAGAACTGTTACGTCAATAAGATTAGAGTAGTGAAGTTTGAGACGGAGAATTAATTTTCCGCGTGGTGCCACGCGCTTCAGCGAGGCTGTACCACACAGCAAAACAAGGATTAATTTTATACTTACCAGGCTGGCAGCGTATTAATGAGGTAAATGAATTTTCTGAAATAGACTGGGCACTGCTGGTGCCAACAAGACAAGTCCAATTAGGATCACTGAAAGAGGCGTTTACCCTACGGCGGACACCTAATGATGATAGTCCACATCGTGGCGCTTATACCTACTTTCAGCCATCTACTGAATTAAAAGGAGCAAATAAATATAATGTAGCTCTAGTTCCAAATATTACTCAAGGCAAAAAAAAAAAAAAAATGCTGCTCAAAATGGTAAATGACCGCGATAATCAAGCGCGAATAAATTAATGTCACTCTTCGGCTCTGTCGTTTCGAGCACTATTTTTACGCACAATTTCTCCCAACGTTCGCGCCTGTCATCCGCGTTATTACCTCCCCGATTGCTCGCATCTGCGGGCGGGTGGGAAAAAATTAATTCTTCTATCGCTAATTACCAGAGATTGCGGCCGTGAACGACCATGCGGCCGCTCTTTTAGAACAACGTTTTTCCTCCCCTCCTCTCTCGCCGTTTTTGGAAGCGATGGAGAGCTCCACTTGACTGAGCTCTACCCGCGCGCCTACTCGCGTTGACGTGAACTTAATTGTTTCGCTGGCTTTCCGGAGAGTCACCGAGGAACTCGATGAAGCTAAATGATACAGATCTGCACTTGTTTTTATTCGTTAATTAACATTACACAATCCTCACCCCGAACAAAAACATGACAGTGGGCCCAGTTTTCCAGATTTAAGCAGTGAATTCTTGCTGTGTTGAAAGGAGCACACGTGCATCGATACTTTCGTTCCTTTTGGCTTTCATAGGGCAATCGATCACTAGCGGCTCTCAACTGCTTTACGTGACGCTCGCCAAGATTTCTTTGTGTTCATGTAGTTATGATCATCATCTTCTTCAGCTGGAATATACTCACTGCAGGACGAAGACCTCTCCCATTTTCCTCCAATTAACCCGTTCCTGTGCTAGTTGCATCCACACCACCCCTGTGAATTTCTTAATCTCATCAACCACCTAATTTTCTGCCGCCCCCTGCTACGCTTACCTTCCCTTGGAATCCAGTAATTATGATACTCTTTTTTTTTTTTTTTGCTTTGCTCGATTTTGGAGAGTGCGCAATGTAATCCTTCCGAACAAATAACGTATGCTTTCGAGTTTAGTCTGGTTTCATGGGGTTTTACGTCACGATGTAATCAGGCCAGGAGGGCTTCGGATCGACCATCCTGGAGTTTCTAACGAGCACTGACATCGCACAAAACACGGGCGTCTTGCGTTCCGCCTCCACTGAAATCCCTCCGCTGCGGCCGAGATCGAATCCGAATATACCGGCTGAGCAGTCGAGTGCCCTAACCTCCTGATAAAAGATGTCACAGACGTTTTAAATTATATGAAATCAAATTGTCGCATGGAGGTCATGGACAGTACTCCGCTATTTTAAATATTTAATGCAAAATTATAAGATAAAATAAAAGGCCTTTTTTTTTTTAATGTTATGCTGAGCTTATTTCTTCTGCCATTTTAGTAAGCTGGATAACTATATGTACAAATAAAAAAGAACGGCGTCCGCTAGAGATTAGATGATTTCGACATAAATTATATTTGAGACTAGCGTTTGAGTTCTGTTTCCACTACGTCCTTTCCTTTATTTCCTTTCCGTTTTTTTTTTTTCGCTTTTGTGGGTTTGATGGAGCGAGCGAATTCTTCGATGTCCGGGCTGTTGCCAGGGTAATAGTAATTTCCACTCACCTGCCTTTTCACTTTGTTCTTGCGCCCACTTTTCACGCACACTTGGCTTAATTGATCATACGGGAAAAGCAAGCGGAGCAAGCAGAAGAACGCTCCTTCTTTCGCGGTTTCAACGCATGCCGTCTCGCTTAGGAAGCACCGCTCTCTCGAAAGCTTGTCGTACAAGTGGATGCACTCAAGGCATTTCGCTCGTTGAAGCATATGCGCCAGCTGGAGTAAGCCACGCGAAAGATATGCGCATTCGTCCTGGAGCTCGCATTACTCGCTACATGTTCTTAAAGTGTAGGTACTAAAGGCGGAAAAAGTATTTTTGAGGTAACAAAGCTTGGTCGGGCATGCGACCCTAATTGTGTTATATATATATATATATATATATATATATATATATATATATATATATATATATATATATATATATATATATATATAAACAGTCAGTTGGGGTCCCATGCCCACACATACCTTTATATATGGAATGTACTGTCTCCACGGAGAAACCAATTTCAGCACAGTTCACGGCCTTACACTATGATAGTAATCCATGTAGAAATACGAATAAGGCGTAAATGTCACTAATTGCTATACAGGAAGTTGCGGTTGATTGCGCTGGGTAAGCCGGAAATGCGGCATTATTGCCTTCTCCAAGTCCCTGTCTGTCTGATAAATATTGTGTCACGAGCACGGAACATGGTCACTGTGCAAATGTGGGAGATGACCGGCGTTTTTGAACTGAAATTTTGTCGGTGCTTTTGAGGTGGCACTTTATACTGGATGTTTCTTCATAGGTTTCAAAATTAAAAAAAAAAAAAAAGAAACGAAAGAAAATTGGACTTGTTTAATTCATTTTAGCTCTAAGTCTATATTGGTGGCTTCGACGGGCACAAGGTAAAGAGCAGAATCTTTTAGTTAGCTAAATAACTGAAGCGTTGTTCAGCTTTCCTGATATTTATTTCAGAAGGCATATTGCATTTCCATAGTTGGAGCTCCTCTAGAGAAGAGAAATCATTTCATGAACAATTTTTACAAGGTAAAAGAAAAATGCCACTCTGGAAGACGCCTTCACACCTTCGCTCTGCGGCAGAGAGCAACCCTGAGGTAGGTAGCGACGCCCTGCGCTTTGCATCATGCTGCTGACGTCACCTGAGCCCAGGCCCCTACATGCAAGCGCACACAGGCGGGCCGGCAGCTTGGCTGCCAGCTTCGCCTCGCTCGGTGGCCTCGCAGCGGGTCCTTCACATTAAAACTTCGGCTCGCAGCTTACTTGTTGGCCCGTGGGCAATGTGCACTACGCGTCCTGGGGTTGTTTACCGGATATCATGCAGCGACTGCACCTCCGTCTACATTGGGGAATCTGGAAACTATCAGCGACGCATAAAGGAGCACCAGGCTGATGTGAGAAAGAAGTGAGCAGCAAAAAACGCAATTGCAGAGCACGTGCTGTCCACCGGCCACGAGATAGGCTGGGATGAACTGAAAGAAACACGTCGGCAAGACTACATTTGGAATCTCTAATCATCCAGACGACAACCAATACGCTGAACAAGAATCAGGACACGCTTCTTAATATTGTTACGTGGTGGCAAGCAAGAAGACGGCACAACATGGTGACAGGATGAACGACGATTTAATGGCTGGCTTAGCACGAGGGCTCCTCTCGCACCACTGCCGATCTTCTTCTTTGCAACACTTCCCGGGGCCACTGAGCAATAGTCCCGATCGGTTCATAGAAGTTGGTGGTGATGTGACGGTAAGGATTTTTAAGAAAAGATAGAAGAGAATGATGCGCTTGCCACTACGATGATGATGACCACGATTATGCTTGGATAATCCGCCTCCCCTGGAGCTATTCAGCCATCCGCCACCAAAGCATCCTTCGGACCAATGGCTCGAAGTCACGTCGGGCGGCTGGGCGAGACGGCGGCTGCGTGTTCGTGTCTTTAGGTTCGGATCAGTCGGGTCTTCGATCTAGTCTCTGGTCAGTTCGTGTGTGCGCATTGCCTTCAGATCCGGGCTGGGTGCTGGGCGGCGGTAGTTGCGGCCGGTCGGGTCTGGGCAGGAAGGGCTGGGGCGAAGCTGCGCGGCGATACCCCAGGGCTATTTCGGTCGATGGTCCCGGCGTACAGATGGCGTCGATGTTCCAAGGCGAGGATGGGAATGACATACGCCGCACCTCCAACCAAAATGTTACGTGGTGACAAGCAAGAAGAAGGCACAACATGGTGACAGGATGAACGATGATTTAATGACTGGCCTAGCGCGAGGGCTCCTCTTGCGCCACTTCCGATCTTCTTCTTCACAACAATATCTACGGAAAACAATTACGGAGCATACTGAATTATGTATAAGCTTTGCCTTCTTCCGTGACACTCCTATTGTGAACAAGAGCCCCGTATGGGACCCGAAACATCATTTTCATTTTTTGACTTGGTCAGTGACCCAATCTTCATTGTTGCGTTGTAATAATGCTTCATCCTGGCCAGACGGTGTTCTGTCGAACGTTAGACTACGCAGATAACTTCAAGCGAACCGAGGGAGTATCTGCGGACATATTAATTGTTTCGGTTCAACTTTGAGTTTGTGAACAAACTGAGGTCACAAACAACTTCCCGTCGGGTAAATGCACTCTTTCATAATTTTCCTCTATCATGGAGAACGTCGCTGTGCTCAGCCTCGCCAAGTATTGTCGTGAATGCCTTTAACAAGCTGCGTGGTTGGCAACAGGTTAGCCGAGCGTTCATTGCACTAATGGGGCATAATGACGAATGCATTAAGGTTTTACGAGTTGCAGGTTCCGTACGCAAAGAATACAGTAGAATACCACTTGAACAAGCGTCATAAACAGTGTTCAGTTGTACGTAATTCATGACCCCCCCCCCCTCCCCCTTTCGTATCCATTGAACGCTATGCAAACGCCCTTCATTTTAACGAAATTCAGTTATTGCTCATTGCAGTTCTACGAACATTTTCCGCGGCGTCATCTTGTGTTTCCCACGTCATACTGAGCACTCGAACAAGCACAACCTGCATTTTTGTCCCATATTTTTACGTTGAGAACCACATTTCATTAACGCGTGACGAAAAATGGCCGTCTACTAAAAAGTTCTATTATCTCTGTCTATGTACATTAAGTTTTATTATTGCTGCATTTGTTTCAGAAATATTCGTTACTGAAAACCATTGTTTTTGGTAATTATGTCGTTAAAAAACGACAGTTGATATATCGCAATTATTTTGGTTCATTGCACTGCTTACATCTGTATGTATATAGCTGCAGAAATAATTTTCATTGTGAAGAGGTATATAAGAGTTATAATTGCTGGCCAGGGGTGAACATTTATTACATTTTTGACAATAAAAGTAAAAAAAAAATCGTGTACGTGAACTTTCTTATTAGAATACAAAAAGGCCATCTTTAATAGAGACCAATAATTCCTACTTTTTGTTTGATATTGGAGCCTTTAACGGCGGTGCTTAATGCAGTGGATACGTAGGCCATTAGCGGATGGAGGGCTTAAGTGACGGTCAATAAGGGCCTATAGCTTTAATGCTCAAAAAACATGCATATTTATTTTAGGCGTCATTTATTTCACTTCCACCTAAATAGGTCCGTTTAGGACTAAGCTTACAAAGCTACGAAGCTAAGGATGTAGCACGAACCGTTTCACGCCACAATGAAGAACTTGACTGTTCTGGATCTGTACCATGAATTGATTTTTTTTTCTTTTTTGCTTCTATGGTCTCGTGAACGCCGTTCCACGAACTAAAGAAGAACGCGCACCCAGAGCGTGGCGTATATCGCGATTGTGTTAAAAATCTATTTCAGTTTTATTCTTTCAATCATGGCATTGGTTCAGCGATGTCACAGACCGGCTGCTACCCGGAACTTATATACGATGAGGCGTGCAATAAGGCGCGAGCAGAATCATTAGGGTAAAGAATCGTTACTTTCAACCGACCCATATCTATTGATGGCAGGGGCGAATTTCATGGGCTGAAGGCAACCATAAAGTCGTTACCTTACGAAGGTTCTTTCTGTGTTTCCTTTACAGAAAAAAAAGATGAATTTGAGAGGAAGAAAAATGGCAATGGCGTCTTTATTTCCATTTCCCAATTCGAAAACGCAGCTCGACGGTGCAGTAGCTGCGCATTACAGTGATGTATTAACCTCAGCCGCTCACAGCGAGTCCGAGCGCCGGAGAATCAGAGGGGAAGGAAAGCTGGCCATAGATAGAGCTTTTAAAAGTAAATGAAAAGAAGAGAAATTTCTAATGCGTGACACATTTCGCCAAGGACGTTCAGGTCGTAATGGACTTCACCGCTGCTGCTCCTTGAGCTATTATAACTCCAGGGAGAGACGATGGATGGCCCTTCAGCTAGTTTTGCCAAAGAGCGCAGGTCGCTACTCTGAACTGGCGCCTCCTGGCTTCCTGTGTGCGACAGCACACCGGCGGCCGTGTCGTAAAAATTGCAGCCGGCGAATATTTCCATCCTGATAACCTCGCCTTAGCATTCAATGAAAGTGCATGCTGGCTGCATCATCTCTTGTGCTGCATACAAGTGTTCAGCATCAGCCCAGAAGTCGAATAGCAGGAAAGAGCAGCACACATTTTTCTAAGTAGAACTTCCTTTCACGTAATATAACTTGATAGCAAAATGCGGTCAAAATAAAACTGGTATATCTTTTCAAACTCGTTATAAAAGCACGCGTAGCCTGGAAAAGTTTAAAATTAGTCCAGGCCGATCCTGGTAGCACCTGAATTTTTCCGTCAGGAGGAAAAATGCCACTTGGAAAACCTAGAGTAATTAGGATTGAACACTTCTGATTGCGAAGTATTAATTTGCTTGTCCAAAAAATGGGAGTAGCACCTGTACCTGTACTGTGCAATTTTTGTCCTGCATGCGACAGTATTTGCCCGTCGCGTGACGGAAGATTGGTCACTGTGAGAGCTTTCCGGGAACTCGGAAGTAATCTCGGTCGATGTCGCCAAAAGTCGTGAGCTGACATCTACGGGTACTGGCAGATGCGAATCAAATGTCTTCGTGGCCTAAGCACTTAGCCTAGCAAAGAGTTACTCAATCTGGACATGCGAAGCGGAACATCAATTAATTCAGCAGTAAAAGTCACGCTTAGTTCATGGGGGGAGGGGGGGAGGGGGCACTACCGAAAGAATTTGGCGGGAAGAGGTGGGGGTGATGAGGTGTTGGTTTCGAGTCTTATGATGCCCAGCGACTATGGAGAGGATGTTCCACACAGTTTGTGGCCTCTAAGCTGGCGCGGCGGCACCCGATCACACGGTGCCGACACAAGAAGCGGTGCCCTATCTGACAGCCGTCCCGACTGTCGTGGACACTTATCTCACTTGGCCCCCCAAGAATCCGACGTTCGCACACATTCGCCTCAAGAACAACCGGTCCCTACCCATTTAATTGTGGCAGCTGTATATGGTGCGTTCGGAGAAAGTGTGTCGCCTTCTCAATTATCTCATTTCTCCCTTGGTCACGAATGAAGCACCGTGACACACGCTTTTCCTATACCCCTACGCCACGCCCTATGACTTCGCTCAACTGCTTCAGCACTCTCAGCAAACCCAATTCACTAAACTTACCGTCAGCTTGCACTAATGGGAGCGTAGCGCCAAAAACTGAAATCATTTATCCCTATACCCCAGATTTGCCAAATTACAATCTGACTGGCACCAGCATTAAACAACCCAAGCTGTGGCTGTAATTTGCGCTAGCTCAAGGATAAACATAAGGTGAATTTTATCTTTATTTCAGTTCGCTGAACTTTAATTCCCCTCTCGGTCTCCCGCACAGAGTGTACGACGCGAAGTAACTGCTTCGAGAAGTCAGTGTACACTTGTCCCCGGTCGCAGGGTTTACCAAATTGGTGGAACCGCGGACGCATGACGAAGGCTGGGTGGCTTCTCTATTGTAGCCGTCGGTACTGCCGCCAGAGCTATCGTTCCATCCCACTCTTGCCTTGCTCACTTTATACAGTATTCACAGCAGAGTGTTTGAATGTATGCAGTCATTTCTGCTGCCAGTAGGCGTTTTTTTTTTTTGTCCTCTCATTTCCCTATGTGCGCGTCATTCGCTCTGCTCATGTGCATAGCTTATTTTGAGGAAGCAGGTATACGGTGGCTGACCGGTACGCGATGCGACGCCAATGGATCGGTTGAGCTTTGGGTTCTCAAAAGAGGCGCCTAGTTAAGCTGGAGTTGTCACTGAGCGCTCTTGACCCCTCAACGACAGCTTTATATATATATATATATATATATATATATATATATATATATATATATATATATATATATATATATATATATATATATATATATATATATATATATATATATAGACATCCATAAACATCAATCGTTGAGAAGTTTCGTCTGATTTCTTATTGTTGACTATACCCCGAGAGGGCAGAGGCTTAAATGTAAGCGCTCTGGGTTAAACCAGGGCTTATTTCGTCTAATCAACGGTTCAGTCATGTTGTAAATAGTTTTCTCCTTGCTTGTTCTAAAGTAACGGTGAACAGCCTCGGAAGGGAGCAGCAGTTTACGATAGGTAGCAGGAGCTGGAAGTGGCAACGGAATACGTCTTTATGCGAGGTAGTGATGGCAGATCTGGACCAAGAAAGGAAAATAATTATAAGAACCAAGTTGGAATCGGAGAGCGTTTGGCAAATGCTCCACGGTCATGAATTACAGCTTACAAATATTCAGTATCCCTCTGGAGGAAAGTACATAAAAGCTGTGTTTTCTCGGCACTTGCCTATGTGGCAGAAACGTGTATACTGTGAGCCTTCTGTGGACCTTCTTTCATTTGTACATGCCATGATCTTCTTCTTCCATTTGTACATACCATCATCATCGTCCCGCGGCGCCAGCTCCGGCGCGCGCCTGGGTTCGTGATCGGATTAAAAACGCTAGACAAGGCTTCGCTGTCCTTGCCGTCACGACCTCGCCGTCTCGACCTAGCCTTCTTTTACAAGTGGTGGAGGTGAAATTTGATCCCCTTGCTGCCTTGGGCCCTGCCTCTCGCTGGAGCTACGTTCCGGTCGCCGTTTGGCAACTGCCACCATCGCTATATGTCTACCGACAGTACCCACGAACAAGCCGGACCCTCTACCTCGGCTGCACCACCCCCTCCGACTGTGCCCACACGACAGCGCGACCCGCCGCTGTTCGCTGGTCGTCGCGATGAAGACGTCGATGACTGGCTTGACACCTACGAACGCTGCAGTGCCTACAACCGGTGGGACGATGCTCTGAAATTTCTCAACATCTCTTTCTACCTTATTGAGGTCGCCAGGACTTGGTTCATCAACCGCGAGCCCCACACAACTAACTGGACCACCTTCAAACAGCAGTTCCGACAGTACTTCGCCGACCGGCAGTTCGGACTGAGATCGCGAAGACCAAGCTCGCTTCACGCCGTCAAGGTCCTGATGAGTCATATGCGTCTTACATAGAGGCCATACTTGCACTCTGCCGGCGTATTAGTCCCACCATGGCGGAACATGAACGAGTACACCATGTCTTGAAAGGAATCAATTCTACGGCGTATAACATCCTAGTTGCTCAGAATCCTTCAACTATTGATTCCATTATTACGACCTGCCAACGCATCGACCAGCTGCAGTCCTCCCGATTGCAGCCCGCCAACGCTACTGGCCCGACCTATGCTGATCTCGACCTGCGGGCACTTATTCGAGCCATCATCCGCGAGGAGCTCCAGGCGCTCAAGCCTGTCTGTCGACACGGGTGCGAACACTCTTCCGCAACATCTAATGACGCAGGTCTTCGCAGCATCATCAAAGAAGTGCTAGCAACAATCACCGAACCTATAACATCTGGCCCTCCGGCACCCCCGCTCGGTACCGACTTACGCTCACGTCGCAGCATCCCCCCCCCCCCCTCCTTTAGTTCCCCCGCCTCGACCGGCATCAAACTACAATCACGTCAATGCAGTAACGACGGCTCAATCTGCACCACCCTATTACGCACCTTGGCGCCCCTCCCGACCAATTTGCTATTACTGTGGCATTAGAGGACATATATCTCGCGCCTGTCGTCGCCGCCTCCAGAACGAGCGCCGTGGTTACGATACCTTTGAAAGTGACATCCCTCCAACGTCATATTATCAACGCCGGTTTACTCCAAGCCCACCTCGAAGATCATCCCCACCTCCAGAATCCTCGTCTGAGCCTCGGGGAACCCATGCATCCCGACGTCGGTCCCTATCCCCATACCGCCGCTCAGTTTCCCCTCTTCGACCCGCAACAACTATCCCTGTCCGCCATCCGGAAAACTAAGCGTTGCAGTTTCCGGAGGTCAAACTGCACTCTGCGAACTTACTAAAAGTCCTCCAGATCGCCCGTATAATGTGATTTCTGTTTTCGCTGAAGGATTACCGGTCGAAGCATTGATTGATACAGGAGCTGCAATTTCTGTCATTAACGCTGATTTGTGCTACCGTTTGCGAAAAGTGACGACACCATATGATGGGCCTGAACTCCGTGGAGCCAATGACGTCCCTCTGCGCCCTTTAGCAAAGTGCACCGTACGAATTGTTATTGACGGCATCCGCCATCATGTGCAGTTTGCTGTTCTCTCACCATGTGCGCATCTGATGATTTTAGGATGGGATTTTTTGTCAACCGCTTCGGCGTTAATTTCTTGTGGCGACCGTGTTATCCATATGACAAACAGCGATTTTTCATCTGAAGTTTCTGAACGGCATCATCCCCTAGTTGCCGCCGCTGATACTGTTTTGCCTCCTCAGTGCGAAAAACTGCTTACCGTTGTTTCTGACCACATCACTGACGGGGACGTACTCATCGCACCATCTCATCGTCACCTTGCACGCGGTATCGCCTTCCCGTCTAGTCTTGTGAGGTTCTGCAACGGCTCAGCGACAGTAGCGGCCACTAACACTTCACGTGAATCCCTCGTGCTCCCAAAAGGAACTTCTCTCCCCTGCATGGTGGATGTTCAACCTTTGTCCTTGATGGTGCTCACCGCCCCTCTGCCTCAGCGCCGTGTTTCGCCAGACGTCTCTCTTTCTGTTCTCACAAAAACTATTAATCCTAACCTCTCGACAAACCAACGCCAAGAACTGCTGACATTGCTTCGACACCACCAAGCCATTTTTGATGCCACTTCTCCTCCACTGGGACGGACTAGTGTTGCGCACCATCGCATCATTACTGAAGGTAACTCTATCGTTCGCCGACGGCCTTATTGGGTTTCCCTCTCTGAACGAAAAGTAATTGAAGAAAATGTAAATGACATGCTCCATCGCAATATTATTCGTCCCTCGACAAGCCCATGGTCCTCCCCAGTAGTGTTAGTTAAAAAAAAGGACGGCTCGGTACGCTTTTGTGTTGATTACCGGGCACTCAACAAAATTACCCGCAAAGATGTATACCCAATGCCAAGAATTGATGACGCCCTTGACTCTCTCCAAGGCGCCGAATATTTCTCGACTTTGGACCTCCGCTCAGGTTATTGGCAAATACCTATGCACGAGGACGATAAAGAAAAAACCGCTTTCTCAACTCCCGATGGCCTTTACGAATTTAATGTTATGCCTTTCGGACTTTGTAACGCACCAGCGACATTTGAAAGAATGATCGATACTGTGCTTCGTGGCCTAAAATGGAGAACCTGTTTATGTTACTTGGATGACATTGTCATCTTTTCGTCAACATTTAACGACCATCTCACGCGCCTGAATGAGGTCCTCACGTGCCTCGCTTCAGCGGGCCTTCAGCTCAACACCAAGAAGTGCCACTTTGCACAGAAGGAAATTAAAATATTGGAACATCTAGTCAGCCATGACGGCATTCGTCCAGACCCTGAAAAAATCATCGCGGTCTTGAACTTTGCTCGTCCACAACGGATTACAGAATTGCGCAGTTTTCTCGGCCTGGCGTCTTATTTCCGGCGTTTTCTAAGGCATTTTGCAAGTATTGCTGCTCCACTTCATGAACTACTTAAAGCACGCAGCACTTTCGTGTGGACTGAACAGTGCGAAGCCGCTTTTAATAATCTGAAGCACGCCCTCACATCAGACCCTGTTCTCGGTCACTTCAGTGACAGCGCTCCAATCATCCTGGACACTGATGCTAGTGGTCTCGGTCTTGGAGCTGTACTCCTGCAGCGCGATGCAACTTCGCGTGAGAAAGTGATTGCCTTCGCCAGTCGGACTATGACTCCAGCTGAGAAAAACTACACCATTACCGAGCAGGAGTGCCTTGCCGTCGTCTGGGCTGTCCAAAAATTTCGCCCTTACCTATATGGTCGGCATTTCACAGTTGTGACCGATCGCCATGCTCTTGGCTGGTTGTCTTCGCTCAAAAAATTGACAGGCCGACTTGGCCGCTGGATTCTACGCCTGCAAGAATACAATTTCGGCGTCACTTATAAATCGGGTCGCCAACACCAAGACGCCGACGCTCTTTCTCGCTGTCCACTTTCGGAATCTGCTTGCTGTTTTTCTTCCCAATGCATTTCCACCTATGACCACAGCCGACCATCTCTTTCCCCGACGTATATCACAACAGTTTCATTTGATGACTCTGAAAACAAACGCGCTCTCCGCTCACAGCAATTAGCCGATGCCTACTGCCGACCCATCATCGACCGCCTTATTGGCACTTCGGACCCACCCAATGCTCGGCTTCGCCGACAACTTCGCAATTTTAAGCTCGAAGATGGCATCCTACTCCGGTTCGTGTATTGCCCTGATGGAACTCGCTGGATCCCAGTCGTGCCGCGTGTGCTTCGTCCACGTATACTGGCGGCTCTCCACGATGACGCTACTGCAGGTCACCTTGGTGTTGACAAAACCTACGACCGAGTGAAAAAACGATTCTTTTGGCCTGGCCTATCTCCCTGCGTTGCCAAATACGTCGCATCCTGCCCTCTGTGCCAACGTCGCAAACGGCCGACGTCTTCGCCCGCTGGCCTTCTACAACCTGTTCCCTGTCCCGACACGCCATTCGACGTAGTCGGCATCGACTTATATGGTCCCCTACCTCTCTCCGATGGGGGTAACCATTGGATTATAACAGCTGTCGACCACCTTACACGCTACGCTGAGACAGCATCTGTACCGACCGGTTCCGCTCAAGAAGTAGCAAATTTCTTTTTGCGATCAATTGTATTGCGTCATGGCGCTCCTCGGGTGCTCCTAAGTGACCGCGGGACGGCCTTCTTATCGGCAGTCGTTGCCGAAGTTCTTCACGCGTCATCCACCCTTCATAAGACAACCTCAAGCTACCATCCCCAGACTAACGGGCTGACTGAGCGATTTCACCGCACCTTATCGGATATGATCTCCATGTACATCACACCGGATCATCGAAATTGGGACACTATTCTACCATTCGTCACTTTCGCCTATAACACAGCAGTACAGCGGACACTCGGTTATTCTCCATTTTTCCTCGTTTATGGCCGTCCTCCCACTACAATTCTCGACGCTTCCTTCTTCTCTACGCCCGACTACTCCACATCAGTACCTACCCAGTCCTTATCTCGTGTGACCAGATGCCGTCATCTTGCCCGCCTCAACACAGCAGCGTGCCAGGAAGACCGCGAGTCGCTACGATTCTACGCATCGCGTCGTCTCTTATCGTCCCGGTGACGAAGTACTGCTGTATACACCACTGCGCACCCCTGGCCTTAGTGACAAATTTCACCACCGCTACCTTGGTCCCTACGAGATTATCAGCCAAACTTCTCCAGTTAACTACAAAGTCACGCCTGTTGATCCGCCAGCCGATCGACGCCACCGTAGAACTGAAATTGTTCATGTGTCTCGCTTGAAACCGTTTGTGCGCCGCGGTACATCGGTTAATTAGGAGCGACCAGGCTGGCCGCTTCCGACCCCCCGGGCAGATTGTGTGAGCCTTCTGTGGACCTTCTTTCATTTGTACATGCCATGATCTTCTTCTTTCATTTGTACATACCATCATCATCGTCCCGCGGCGTCAGCTCCGGCGCGCGCCTGGGTTCGTGATCGGATTAAAAACGCTAGACAAGGCTTCGCTGTCCTTGCCGTCACGACCTCGCCGTCTCGACCTAGCCTTCTTTTACAATACGCTAACGAAAAGGGTTAAATTGGGGACAATGAAGATAGCTATATTAAAGAAAACAACTAGGTGTAACGTTAAGGGGCAAGAAGCGGCAGAGGTGGTCAGGTACAAACGCTAATTGACTATTTAGTTGAATCAAGAAGACGCAACGGACGTGGGCAGGGACATCGCGCTGAATCGTAAACGTATTGCATAAAACCAAATAATAAGGGCCGACAGGTAAAATTAGAAGAGACCACTAAGTTGGGCGCCACAACCGGGATCGTGAAACGCACATCAAAATTTTCTTTGTCTACCGTGAGGATGTTAGTAGCGATAACAATGACGCCGCAATTAGTGATAACGGCAATGATGACGACAGCAATGATAATGACGATGCATTTAGTTGATAATGGTAACGAGAGCAAACGTGATGCATCGTGTGCACCAGCAACACTTAGGCTTTCGCATTTTTGCAGCGTAAAATCCACAGTGCTCTTGGATTTTTTTTTTTTATTGTACCTTGCCACCGTCTTTCTTAATTACTGCGGAATGAAAAAGTGCAGCCTGTACTCACTGCGTAAGATGTCTATTTTCAACCCAGAGGTTGAAAATAGAGGTTTCATGCTCGAATAATGAGCGCGGTGCATTCTGTTTCGTAACAACGATTGATTTTCCCTGGTGTAAGGGGTCCAGCTGTCTTTCGGTAGGGCTGCAAGAATTAGCGCAAGGCGATACTTCCCAACAGGTTAATTGAAACCCAGTTGACTTCACCAGAACTGTCTCAAGTAAAAAGCGCCAGAGTTGGGAAACAGCGCACAATTAAGCTGTACTTTTTCGTCAGTCAATCTCGCACGCACCACAGTTACAGCAACAAAGCTCTCGACACACACTTGTTATTTTAACCACTGGACTTGCGTGTGTAGGCCATATGGGTAGACCCCTTAATATGACCTTGGGAAGGGTATAAGGTTTACGGCGACATAACACCAAATGTTGACAACCAGTTTTATCGTCGCACTTGTTTCAGTATAGGTCTACAGTATATTCGAGTTCCGAAGGGCAAAGGAGGTTTGTTTACCCATTTGTTTCGATAATGCTCTTATCATTATCGTGGCTTTTTCAGTTCTTCATATTTTTAACGTTTCCTGCTCTAATCTGTAGCTGCCAGGGGACGTAGAAACTCATTAAACTAGCAGTGCGGCTTCGTTCCAGCCTTCGGCTCACCGACCGCACGCGAAGCAATGAAATGAAAACAACCTACGGTGATGAGAGCAAAACGGATCTCGTTGCATTAGGTTGACGCGTGATTTATCCACCATATCCTTGGGATATGGTGGACAAATCATGGGTACGCCAGAGATAAGAAAGGCTTATCGCAGGCGCGCAGTCCATCATATATAAAAAAAAACAAGAGCTGGAAAGGCTGCCGACGCTTTCAAGTGCAGCATGTTGAGAAATAATTTAGTTTTTCACCAACGAACAAAACAAACAAACAAAACTCTAAAGTTTATCTGCGAAATCGAACACGTAAAAACAGCGCGAACTGTACCAAGATACCATAGATGACAGAAGACGCTGGCTTAGCTCAGCAAATTCTGGTTGATAGTTTCTAATATCCTAACATCGCAGTAAGAAGCCGGCTACTTTACGGCGGTAAAATTTTCTCACTATGCCAGCCCGCCTTCTTGCAAGAAGGATACCCTGTATATGAATAGAGTTTGTGGACCGTCACATTGTAACATTGTGAAAGCTGATACATGCAAGAATTGATGGAGTACGTATGACTATGACTGCGAAGTTGCTTGGACCCGGGAGGTCTGTTACAGCTTGCATAACTTTCCGTTCGGAACACCTAATTGGAAAAGTACGCGGACTGCGACAGGGTAGTTTTTACGTAATTCTTAACCACTGAAACACAGCGCTATCGAATTCTTCATATTTTTAATAAACACATTTCGATATTTTATTTATGTTATCTACCTGTTTACGAAGAGTGAGTGAGTGAGTGAGTGAGTGAGTGAGTGAGTGAGTGAGTGAGTGAGTGAGTGAGTGAGTGAGTGAGTGAGTGAGTGAGTGAGTGAGTGAGTGAGTGAGTGAGTGAGTGAGTGAGTGAGTGAGTGAGTGAGTGAGTGAGTGAGTGAGTGAGTGAGTGAGTGCGCAGGTACGCACGTACGGACGGGACGAACGGACGGACGGACGGACAAAGGGGCTGCCTGCGCGCCAGCATTTGCTATAGCGGTGGCTGTTTCGCTAATAACAGTTTAAATGGTCTGCAGCAAAACGGTCACGTTGGAATGTATTAATATGTTTACTTATACGCGTACACGTTTACGAGAGTGGCCGCATATTACATGCCGCGCATTCCTTTTTCTCCGGGAAACACGAATGGAGGGGAAAATGTCATATAGATATTCTATATGTCCTGAACAGTCAAGCTCGCCTTCGTTGCTTGAAATACATAACGGAAATTCCGTCCTTACGGATGGACGAGCGACGCCCATCTTCCGTAGCTCTCGTTTACGCCATATCACCGAGCGCCCGTGGGGAGGCCAGGGCTCGCGCTCCTGCTCGGCAGCACGCTGGCGCTGATGTCGGCTGCAGCTGCTCTGCAGTCGTGCGTCTGCTCCGTCGCTGCAGGCAAGCTGCGTTCGAGGCGAGCAAATGCGACGGAAGGCGGTCACCGCTTTCCCTGCCATATTCCATGAAACGACGTTACTGCGAGTGGGCAACCGTGTGAGTAGACGACAGACCAAGGGTTAAAAACCAACGGTCGTCAAACACTCAAAACGGTAATTAAGCGATAAAGCAGACTGAATACAGTACGTTTGTCAGTTTACTAAGGCGCAAGGTGCGCGCTGTTTGCACACAGTGCGCAGTCGTATCATGGACGCAAGGCAGCCTTACGGACAAACTCGGAAACAGAGACATCTCTTTTCCACCGTTCTTTTTTTTTTTCTTTTCTTTTTTTTTTTTTTTTTGTGCTTGGACAATCTACGCGTAAGGATTGGCGGCAGCTTCACTATGTCGGGATGTTATCGAAAAGGGGCAAGATAGTACCGGTAGCAGCAAGTGTGTACGTACTGGTGCGAACATAACTAAATGGAGCACGCTATTTAGTTCTAAAATTTTTCACGACTGCATGCTGGCAGTCGTGATATGTATACAGAGCGGTAGTAGACACAAGTGTTTTTTCACTAGGACACATATTGTTTTCTTATCTCCAGTACAGAAGGCGTGATTGCAATTTAAACGAAAAAGCGTGCTCCGTTTACTTATGTCCGCACCTGTACGTATAGAGTACCTCAACCTTGCAAGGGGCATAGGAAAAATTTACATGCGGTGACGGAATTTCAGAGCTTTCTTCGCGCCTCCTCTGTGGAGGCTCGCATTAATTTTGTCGTGTATCCTTCACAATGGCGTTCTGTAAAATTACGTGAACTCAAAGAAAAAGAAAAAGTAGGCTCAGAACCCGATTTTATTTCTGACACATTAAGGATCGCAAGGAGTCGCACACATTAGCGAAGTTTAAAAAATGCTGGTAACCAGATGGTTACGGTTATCGACTAATATGGGTGGACACCGGAATAAAATTATAAGCTGCAACTCTAGTAGATATGACGAAATCTGCCATAATAAGAACTTCGAGATTTTTGTTTATTTTCACTTCCGCTTCGCAGGCTAAACATGGCCCAGTCTCCACTTTGATGTTAAATAAATTGCGAGTCCAAGCTTATTATCCCAATCATAATTTATGCCTAGCCGCAAAATCATTACGTTCCTATTCTAATCATAAACGTATTCGCCCTTTGTCGTATCGGCTGAGGCGCTGCCACGCACGCGTTATCACCGGAATCAATTAGCGTGGCGAATGATAACGATGGAACGAATGATAGGAGTTGTTATATCATAATGGCCCTGAATCTGTCGGAAAACCTTTTACCACCTTTCATTCAAGTCACATTTAATTTACCAGGACCGAGAGATGTTATATGTTCAACCCATTCAGAATTAGGCACTACGTCTTCTTTTCTTTTTCACCAATCCTCGCAATCCTGGGCATGTTCGAACATGCCCAGGTGAACATCGTCAATGCGTTCCAACATCTCATGAAAGTTGCATAAAAATGCTGTTCCGGAATCTCACCTGAGCGCCACATTTGAGCCCAGACGGGAAGGAGGATTTCGCTCAAAAACGAGTTTCCCCCGTCTGCCCAATAATGAGAAATTTTAACGCATGAACTGGGCCCACCTTAGCATTCTCTGCGTGCGGGAACGTTTGACCGCCACTGCTCATGGAAACAGCGCTGCAAAGAATATTTATTATTCATTCGGGAGGACACTTTTCGCACAACAAAATAGCCGCGCACTGTCTCGCCAGAGCTGTCTGTCTGGCGTCGGTCGCAGCCGGCACGCGCTCTACCACACTGCAAGCACCACCGCAGAGGGATGAATAATAATTATCTGCCGCCCGAGTACTGGATTCATGGAAATCCCTGCTCCGCAATTCTTTCGTGGTGAGATGCATTTATTCAAAGCCAAGCCGAGGGTTCTTTTCTTCGAATTATACCTTGCGGTGAGTTCATCTTCCCAGAAAGTGTTTTCACTGACTCTACCAGTAACGCGCATTTACCTGCAAAGTTTAGCTAACGGGCGACATCTTCTTAATATATTACGCCGCTATTCTGGCGGCTAGATGTCAGTTCGCTATGTTTTCTTTGTTTCCAGCCATGAAAACAAGTGTTCTGAACTCCTTACTCTAAAAGCAGGAGCAATGTTTTTGTCCTTTCAAGATTTCTCACCGCATCGCACGGTCGTTATGATATAAACACAAATAACTCGTGATGTTCTAGTACATCACGAGAACGTAGCGAATGTTAGAAACAAATGACAGTGGGAATTGCGAATGAGCCCAAGGACCGCATCGAAAATCATTGTTTATGCCGTCCTTGTTTACTTATTTAGCATTTGTTCAAAGTCCGTGACATCTTTGTGATATGGTCCAACTCTCTGCCAAGGGTGTACTTACAACTTGACTCATTTGCCTGCCCAAAGGTCGCTTAGATGCTGAGGCCTGTGAGGAATATTTCTAGTCCTCATCGAG
>NC_139344.1:165194080-165419080 GCF_055883805.1 Amblyomma maculatum | reverse complement strand
CCGGAGCAGACCTTTAGGATCCAGAAAAAGCTGAAGCTGAGCCGCTTGCGAATTAGGTAGCTTTTCTCCGCGGGATAGCGTCGTAACTTCATGCCCAAAGCCTTCTCTTTGGCCACATTTAAGCCAGAAGTTGCGTGCAGCCTCAATGTCCCCCGCGGTAAGAAACTCTTACGCAATTGCATTTCTTTTCCAACAGTTGTTAACGAATCTTCTTATCCAGGCGGTGACCCTGAGCAAACGAGTAAGGCTGCTATAATTCTCTGCTCGCAGCAATGGAGTGTTGAGCTCTGAGATAAGAAGTTGAGTCGTCTCTTTCTCTCTTCTGCTACTACCCCAGGGCTGCACTGCACAGAATTCTAAATCTTAGGCCATGAAGTTGAGCCCTTTTCCAGCCATTCCAGCCATGCCATCAAAGCTTGCTGTTGCAGAGGGTCTCTGCTTTCATGCCTCTTGTGAGGCCGTCCGCTGGGTTACTGTTTCCCGAGCAATGCCGCCATCTCTCCAGGTTGATTGCACTTTGTATCTCTGTCACCCTGTTTTGAACGTATCGTTTACAGTTTTGCGCTGTGCTTCTAATCCAGTGGAGCGTAATCATGGAGTCAGTCCAAAAGAAAACATTCATTTGGTGAGTGATTGCGACTTGTAAGTAGTTGACCATGCGTGTTTCAATAACAGCCGCCATCACCTCCAGCCAAGGCAGCGACAAGGTTTTCAGAGGTGCCACGCGTGACTTGGCATGGATGAGATTGACTCTCACCGTTTTGTTGTCTTTTCCGATCCGGATGTAGGCAGAGCCCCCGTAGGCCGTCAGAGTTGCGTCGCAAAAAATGTGGAGCTGACAGGAAACTTGGTCGTTCTGAACGATGCAAAGTGGGAAGGAAAGTTGTCTCAGATTGGCGAGGTCTAAACACCAACTTCTCCATTACGCTTCCAAGTCACTTGGAAACTGGCCATTCCACTCAATACCTCGCTCCCATATCATTTGAAAAAGGATCTTTGCTCGCACTACGAGCGGTGCGACGAGGCCCAAGGGGTCGAAGATTCTTGCCGTCGCCTGCAGCACCGCGCGCTTCGATGCAACTCCGCTCGTTAATGAGCTCATCACACTGGCCAGGGATATCGCTGTCTTGTCGTCAGCTGCGTTCCACTTCATTCTCAGAATATTCTGTTCACCGTTCGGGGTGTGCTTTCTTCGTCCCCAAGCGCCGCGCGGACTGCATCGGAATTTGAGGACCGTTTCCTTAGCCGGCGTCGTTCATTATGTTGGTTTTCTTCTGTGGCTATTCTCAACGCCTCGTTTACGGTAGCCGCTCGCTTCACCAGATCATCCACGTAAAAGGAGTCCTTCATGAGGCTCGCCGTTTTCGTAACTTCCTATGTCGTGCATTTCAGGTCATGGGGGAGGGTAGCGGTCAGCAAATATGGGCTGACTATCGTACCGAACGGTACCCGAGTCATCCTCCATTTTTCGATGTCCAGCAATGCTGACGGGTTAAGCGGCGATCTCTATCTTCAGGCCGCACGCTTATCTGGAGAAATGCATTCTCTATGTCAGCCACGAGAGCGAGCTTGTATAGGCGGAACCGCAAGAGAATTTGCACCAAATCACTGAGGAGGTGCAGGAGGTCCTTTTTCCAAGTGGTCGTTGAGTGACCGGTTCCCCGGAGCGTGTGATGGTGCATCGAAGACGACGCGCAGTTTCGTCGTGGTACGTTACCTCCCTACGTACGACTGGCTTATACGGCTGTAATAAACTTTGCCAGTCAGTACTACTTTTGGTCATCCGCTCCGCATGCCCCGCCTCGAAATAACTCCTGATAGTTTTTTCGTATTATTTAGCGAGTTCTGAATTGCGGCATAGTCACTTTGTCAGGTTATCGAGTCGCAGCATTGCCATATTTTGCTGTCATTCAGTTCTTTAGATCAGTATTTCCGTGGCAAGGCAACTTCAGAGCCCTGGCTTTTATTTTCCAACTTTATTACTTTGCTCAGTGCTCTTCCGTCGTGTGTCTCTGGGGAATCTTCATGCCCATGGAGTCTAGTTCCTAGAAATTCTGTTGCGTAGTGTAGGCCTGGTGTGCTGTTTCCAAGCCTATTCTTAGTATGCACACATTGTTTGCGCGTGTGAGGTTAGAAGTCACACTGAACGGTCCCTGGATGGTCCAACCTAACTTCGTGTTCACCGCTGCCAACCCTTCGTTTTCTTTGCATCGCTGTTCTTCTCCTGTCTAAAATTTCCACAGGTGGTCGGCTCCAGTTAGTAATCCAATACCTCGGACTGAACACATGCCCGGATGGATCAGTTTGTCTGCGAGCAGCGCTCCTCAAACTTCCATCTTTTGAATAAAACTGTAATCTGCGGGCCTGCCTGGCGTCCGTGCATACGAAGGAAACCTCAATAGCCTCTATTGCTATTTCGTGGTCTTTGTATTGGCTTCGAAGGCGAAGTCCTACCAGCCGGAAGCTTTGGACTTGCGCGGCCGCCGTCCCAAAGGTGTTTAGATGGAAGTCGGTTTTTCCCAAAACCTTCAAATCAAGTGTTTTTAACACAGTCGCTCGAATGAATGGGTTTTTTTTTTTTTTTTTTTTATTTCCACCGTTCACTACGCCTCGGACGTTGCCATATTTAGCGCCCCCCAAAGCAAAGGCACGGGAAGGCTGCAGCGCCGTCCCTTGCGTTTCACCTTTTTCGGCGGCGGCATGCACGTAAGCGGCAGTGACGTCTGTCGTTACGTCGGTTTTGCGTGCTGCCCAACTGGGATTTTAAATTGACGTAGCATGCCGTTTTTCTCACTTCACCTATCTTATCTTCCGCCTGCAGTCTTTTGATCGGTGTCCCCACCTTGTGCATCGAAAGCACCTTTTCGCCCTGGCAAGCCTTTCTCTTTCTTCGTTCGTCCGTACAGCCGTGCAGGTCTCTGTGCCGTGCTAGTTCGAATCGCAGAATGCGCATTTATCTGTCTTGCTTGTTCGCGCACAAAAGGTATTCACACGGGGGAGAAACCCACCCCTCTCGACCACGATGTTGTGAAAACGAGCCGCCTTTGGGCACCTGAACCGATTTTCCCGGGACCGGGGGTGGGGCCCCCATTCTTGCCAAACATGGCATAACTATAGAAAAACTTGTAAAATAATTAGCTGCAATACCTCACCTTTCGATGTAACGTTTTTCTTGACGTTTTCGCGTCTTTTGTTTCGCACTCTTTTTTTTTTTTTTTTTTTTTGCAGCAAGTTTAATTCAAACCTTTTTTTTTTCCTGCCAAGTTCACTGCCTGTATGATTCGTAATATGCTACTGATATATGCGGTATGTAATTATTTTGTTCTAATACGTTGCTTTTTATGTACGAACAAGAACTCTCATACTACCCGCGAAGGCTCAAGCCTGGTCGCCGTGTACTACAGGGAAGTTTTCAAGCGGCGGCTGGTAGCCTTTTAATCTTTGTCGTGCGTTGTTGTATCGAACAAAGTAAATAAAATACTTTTCATTTCATTTTTGGAGTAACTGCGGTCCTCATCTAGAGACCTAGTAGTAATGGAAATAAGAGTGAGGGTATGCGTTCTAGTCTGTTCCTGTCGTGGCTGTGATGTCTACTGTGTCTCTATGCTCTTGCTTTGACCTTGAACTGATGTGATATTTTATATAAAATATCCTCGCTACTTATCGTAATCTCGTTTCCGGCTTCCTCGTCCCTTTTCCGCCCCATCCACACTACCAGAGCTCAAAATTTCAACAATGCACATTGAGCCCAGCTGCGTTAAAGGAGCGAGCAGGCAATATATGTAGCAGTGTGACTGTGCTTACCTATTAAGAATTCAACGGTACCTTGATTACCCCTGCAGTCTACGCGTCCCCTGCGTTGCCCATGCATATGGCTTGTCCGTGCTAGTGGTGATTTATTCCTCATCTTCAGGACCAATTTCTCTCTGCCTTTCGAGCGCATACGGCGTTTTCTGTGTCTGCCAAGACAGAGAAGAACCGCGCGTGTCGCATGCGGTCGCACTTTTGCGCTGGTTGTGGACGGCTCGCCTACGCCGCTGATGATCTTGTTTATGAGGATGTTTTTGAGACAGGCTCGTTAGCGATCCGGAGCTGAGGTACTGGTGCCTACTGCTGCGGTTCCCGGACAACGTTGACTGCGATATGTAAGGTAATAGGTCTCAGGAGGTAGGCTGATTGTGTCATTGGTTTACTATCGCCTCGGCTTTCTTTAGGAAAGCCATGTATTAATGGATATAAATACAGTTTCATTTTTTCTCCTGGTGCTCGCGCCTTCTCTGCGTTCACTCCTCTACTGGTGCTCCTGTAGTAAACCCAATATCCTGACTAACTAGCTGCTATATAGACGGGCAATCTCACCGGCAAATCGAAGGTTACATAAGGCGTTCTCCATTAACTCGCCGTCAATGGCGAGCAAGTTTAGCTGGCGGTAACGAAAACAAACACGACTCCAGAGCCGATCTTTCCAGACTGAGCGCTTGGTACCTGCACATGTTGTTCCGATACGTGGACTGAGATACTTGTTGCGTTAATAAAACGCCTCGGGCTAGTTTTGTCATTGAAGGACAAAGTTTCAAGAGGGCGGAGAGAATGCGGATGCCCAGAGGAAAGCGTGTATTGACTAAAAGCAAGAAACTGCTCCACAATTAGGCCCCGTATTAAGAGCCGAACGCGATAGAGTTAATGAACCTTGTCATCGCCTTTCCTTTTGTCTGAGCTACATTATCACGCGGTTGACTCAGAAAACAACTTCCTTTAGTCTTATACAGTCCTTTATTTTTATTTTATCAGCAAACGCAATTCCTTTTCATAGCAACGCTGCCTTGAATGCAACTTGTACTCTGGGCTACTGAATTACCGGAGTTGCATCGTCTATAATGATCAAGGAGGAGGATGATGAAGAGGAGGAGGAAAGGCAGGGAGGTTAACTGGTAAAAGAAACCGGTTTTTACCCTGCACAGGGGAAAGGGGGTGATTGGATATAAAAGTGATGGGTAGGAGAGGATGGGTGAAGTCAGTATAGTTATATCATAGCCATATGACGTCAGTTCACATCACGTCACAGTCATATCCCGTCAGATCACATCAAAATTACAGCCTATCGATCAGGCCCGTGGTTTTCATGAAGCGGAGCAATGCCTGGAAGGTCTTCACCGCCGACGATTGCCGCGGCCAATGACCTAGAATCTTGATTTCAGTCCGTGGACGTCCATCTAGACGCTCCAGCACACGGTAGAGACACTGTCTTTCCTCACTGTATATGGGGCACTCACAAAGAATGTGGCCTGTAGTATCGTCGCACCCGCAGGTTGCACATGCCGGACTATTTGCCATACCTATCACAAACGAATAAGAGTTTATAAACGCTGCACCAACCCACAGGCGGCACAGCACAGTTTCTTCACGTCGGGGTAGGCCAGGTGGAAGCCGGAGCTTCCGATTAGGGTCCAGGGATTTTAAGCGGGACTTCGCAAATTGGCCAGAATTCCACGAGGCGAGCGGGTGCTTCCGAGCAAGTGCGCGAAGCCTGCCCGCTGCGTCTGCCCTGGAAAAGGGGATCAACACACAATCGCCATCTTGGTGGGCAGTTCGAGCGACCTCGTTCGCACGGAGATTGCCCGCTATGTCTCTGTGTCCTGGAAGCCGTTGGTAGATGATGTCGTGTCCTTTACTGATGACATAGTGATGAAGTTCTTGTATTTCTGCTACGGCTTGCTCGCTCCACGGCAAAGAGCCGCTTGTAAGGCTTGCAGGGCTGCTTTCGAAAATAGACCACTGCTGGTGGCTCTGCTGACTGATATGGCTAATTGTGACACGAAGAGCGGTTAGCTCTGCGGCTGTTGAAGGAGTCCGGTGAATTGTCCTAACTTTTATTTCTGTAGTTCCTTGCGGGGATGGCCATGGAGCCTGAAGAACTCACGCCTTTCACTGAGCCGTTGGTGTAGACGTACAAGCGATTTCCATGGTGCTCGTGGAAGTATTCGAGAGTCACCTGTTTTAGTTCTGTCAACGATAGCTCGACATTTATTCCTGATGTCGGGTATTGAAAGAAGCACATGGGGTTGATGCAGGCTCCATAGTGGAGAGGACGGTCTAGAGGCAGGTGTAAACTGGGACGGCAGAATAGCGAGATGTGCATCAACGGTCTCTGTAAACGGAGTACGCAGCTTGGTAATAGGAAGACTGGCCAAATGATCAGAGGAAACCCGGGAGATTTGTCGGAAATGTGCCCTCAGGGCGTCAACTGTTAGGTAGGTAGTGATGGAATGCTCCTGGGCAATTAACACGGTAGCATACGTAGGGGCACATTTCAGCAATCCCAGGAAGGTTTGCAGAGCTTGAGCTTGAATGCTCTGTAGAATTCTTAAGTTGGTTTTTCTGATATTTCCAAGTGCAGGTAAGCTATACCGAAGGAATCCTATGAATAATGCATTGTACAGCTGGAGCATCGACCGCAAGGACGCTCTCCATGACTTTCCCCCAATAAAGGCAAGTACGTGAGCAATCGCTGTCAGCCTCTTTTTCATGAATGAAATATAAGAAGTCCACGAAAGATTTCGGTCGATGATCCCTCCTAGAAAGCGATGGCTGCTTTCGTAGGGTATTGCTTTACCATTAATGCGTACGGTGTAAGGTGACATGTTCTTGCGTGTAAATGCAACTAGAGAACACTTTTCGGTATCTGCAGACCTTGCAGGTAGAATTAGGACGCAACTATACTTGCCGCCTTATGAAGCCTCGCTTGAACTTGTGGGCGCGTAACTCCGGATGCCCAGATACAGATGTCGTCTACATAGATTGAAAGTTGCGCCGACTGTGGTATTAAGTCGACAAGACCGACAAGAGTAAGCTTGAAAAGCGTTTGGTTTAGTACTCCACCCTGTGCGACTCCACGGGAAGGGAAAGGAGAATATGTTGGGCCATCCTCAGTCTGAATAAAGTGAGATCTGTTGAATAAATAACTCCGTATCGAGCAGAAAAGACGACCGCCAAGATCGGCAGCTTCCAGAGCGTCCAAAATTGCCTGGTGAGTGACGTTGTTATGTGCGCCCTTTATATCCAGGAATACAGGAATAATGATCAAAACTGCTGTTATTGTGCGGCGTTAAGAAAGACTAGTTTTTGCACAGCTTAGCTCATGGTGATACTGCTTCAGCAATTTTAAAGCGTGGTTTCTCCTATGTAAAGTCGTACCAGACTACTCTGTCATTAGTACAATCAGTACCATTTTTTCTAAATTTAAACACCAACAAGCCCAGCTTTCCGCTTTGAATTAGTACTATACGCTGCCCAGGTGTATACTATACGCTTTCAGCTGGTCGTGACTCGTCGTGTCATATAGACCTCCTGGACAGTCAAGTTGGTTGCAGTCTCTCCAGTGAAACGCCGTGTGCCAAGCGGGCAATGGAAGGGTCAAAAAATACTACCGAGAAAAGTTAAAAAACTTTTTCAGAGCGATTTAATCTCCGCCAGACCGCCCTGTTTGGCCAAGCGGCTAAATGACCAAGTAAAGCCAGTTGACTATATCACGTCATCACGGGTTTGGACACCTCAGGGTGGGATACCCTTGTGTTCTACGGCCATTTGTACTGTAGTCTGCACCACTATGCAATACGCTGCTCAGAACATGACATGGAGAGAGGTGCCACCCACGCTTCGCTTCTCTGGAGAGGGCAGGTGTCTCACACGTTTCAGTAGCCTTCCCGGTGCTTCTTCCCTGTATCTAGTGGTATGAAACAGGGAGACAAATGGTGACGCTGGCCACTATCACTTTATGATATAGGAACGACGTTTTGTATTTCTGGGTGCTCGCCCTCGGGAAGAAAGCAGACGACACGAATGGTGACTGTTATTTCTTTAAATTCCTTTTGTGAGGAATGTTACGCAGATACATAAAAAATCGCAAGACTCTAAAGTAACCAGCAACAACCTCAACCTTAACACTTTGTTGCATGATAAAAGGTTAACGTGTGGAAAGTGCGAGTTTTGGGTGTTTTCTGTCTTTATGCATACAGAAAACATCAAGAACAAAATTTTGCTCCTTTCAAAGTGTTGATTCCATGAGGTATAGAATGTCCACTACAGTGGACATCATGCACCCGAGCTCCGAGAGCGGAAGTTCAGAACAGTGTTCTTTTTATTCAGCAGTCAAGGTTTGCTGCTGCACACATGGAGACGTGAATGCTATAGGCTAGATGCGGTGTTACTCTGCCTTATAAAACAGAAACAGACGCTTTTGTCGCCAACGCACATGTACACCTTGCACCTTCCGCAGAGGTACGTAGTCTTGCTCTTCCTGTTGCTCATCTCACATCACTGAGCAGTATATGCATGTTGACTGCGAAAATGACACAGACGAAATGCACATCGTTGCAAACAGTACTTGATTTCACAGGTGTCCTTAGTTTCACTGCGGCAGAAGCCGCTTGTAGGTCCACAGAAAAATCTGGTTCATCAGCTGTGGCAATTTATTAGTCTTTTATCAGATCTGTCCCCCTCTATAGCTTGAAATAACAAAGTTGGATGGTGCGCTCTGCTGTGAGAAGGTGGTAAAAGAGCCATGCGTTGATAGCCGCCCAGTCTAAAAAAAGAATGTCAAATTTCG
The DNA here is from genome assembly GCF_055883805.1 of Amblyomma maculatum. Taxonomy (NCBI): domain Eukaryota; kingdom Metazoa; phylum Arthropoda; class Arachnida; order Ixodida; family Ixodidae; genus Amblyomma; species Amblyomma maculatum. The sequence continues at coordinate 165,410,475 of NC_139344.1, read as the reverse complement.
TCGACTTCGGTATTAGATAACAATTTTTTCTTTGCAGCCCGCTGCAGTCTATTGAGAACCGAGTAGTCGTACACAAAGTAAAATAAAAAAAAAAACACCATCAGAAACCATGCATGTGATGCTATAAGTAGCAGAGCATGGAAGATGCTTACATGGCCCCGTATTCCGAGTTTGCTTCGTTATCGAAAGTGCCGCTATCTCCCCAACCTCGCGTCATCTGATCGGTTGAAACACCGGAACAGAAAGTTGACACTATACTTCCGGTTCCGTAGTGGCAACATCCGGTTTCCACCAATGAGATGAATCGAGGTCGGGGAAATTGCAACACTTTCGATAACGACGCAAACTCGGAATACGAGCCATGTTCTGTACGAGCGGTTTATCCCGCCATGTATGGTGTCCACTGTAGTGGACATTTTACAAAAGTTATGAAAAATTATCTCCGCTTTACTCAGCCACAGTTTTTATAGCAGTTTTCTCTGAGTGCCCCTTGTATCTCTTTTATATAATTATATCCTTCAAATTATAAGTAAAGACGAGTTATAAGAAAAGTATTGGCGACTGACGTCACTTATCCATTCGAGCAGGATGCACTCATTATTAAAACTAAGTTTTCAAAAATCGGCGGCACGGCATCGCGGAGCCATCCAGAGCGGTAGAAACAGCTTTTTTATCCACTGTTGCGAGTATGCACATGGGTATCTGTAATGCGCTGAACTTTCTCCAAAAATTGTAGAAATTTGTCCACTGTATTGAACAGCATGCAACGAAGGGTCAACCTCCCCTACTGGCCCGCCCACAGTCTAACTTTCTGGCACTGAAGCATGAAGCAAGAGTTGGAGCCGACAAAACAAGAGCAGGCCTGTCAAAATGGCAGTGCATTAAACGAAAAAGAGAGAGAGAAACAGGAGTGGGGGTTGCATGACTGGCCAGAGCTTGGGCTGTTGTGTATTCCAGGCTATCACGGCTACCGAACTAGCGGACACAAGCCAGTCATGAAGCGCGTTTGCGTCCAGTTTGCTTGAAGTCACAGCTATATTGAACAGTTTGATCATGTCTTAGAATAAATGAGAAACATAGCACCTTACCCTGTGCCCGTACGCAGTATACCTGCACGGCCCTTTCGAACACCTCAGGGCTGAAATGCAGTGGCATGGTACTTGTGCGGCATGATCTGTAGGGTTACTTCGCTAAACATCACTTTCACTCATCGGAAAAATACTCCGCTATATATAGGCGCTTCAGTTGATATTGAGAGAAGCACGTGCAGAGATGTAGGCGTGCGGGGCAGTCCTCAATAAGGCGTAGAGAAACGCGAGAAGCGCCATGGAGAACTATATGGGCCGCTATACGAGCGAAGTACCGGTGTTTTTCCTAAACGCTCAACAGAGGCGGAGAAATTAAATGCGCAATATTTACATTCCGCCGTGTCCCTGGACTGGAATTCTCTCCCCCGCTTTCATTCGGCTTGAGTCCTGTGGAGCATTAACCTGCTGACCAAGGACGCGACCGGCGTCGTTGGGCGGCGACCCGATTCCTTCCGCTATCTCGAGCAATGGCACTGGCGGATCGAGGCAAAGTAGATGAGTGCTGGCTCTCAATCCCCCGGCCCCTTCGTCGGCTGTAGTACTCGATGATGCGACGGGGGTGCTGTAAGAAGGCAGAAAGATCAGCGATAAGATATGGCAAATTCATTCCTTCCGGTTCATTTTTACTCTTGTTCACTCAGTCATTGGCTGAAGGGATGCCTAGTCCTTATTATCGCCGGAGCTTGCCAGTCTCCATAGCGGGTTATAAGGACGGGATGTAATCGAAAAGAGGCATCACTATATAATACCTGCCTTACAGTGCTACCGAATCGTCTATAAGAATGTAATGATGAGAGGCGTAGATCGAATATGAATTGAAAATTTCGCCCACGTTGTTCGTTCACAATTTGTAAAGGGCGAAAAAAAAATGTTTCAAAGCACATCTATCGAAATTTCCGTCATGTATGTCATTCAATAAAAAGCTTTCGAGAACAAACTGCTACCCCAGACTTCGTTAGGAGCGAAATCTTCCACTAAAAGAAAATAAAACGTAAAACTAGCATAGAACGTTGGTAGTACCAGTCGGACACAGTGCTTAGTGATAGTCGAATATAGAATATACAGGGATTATTAGTTGCGCAAAAGATGAACGAAATCAGTCTGGAGCTTTTCGTCTGTCAGTGCCCATCAATAACATCGAACGAGCATTGCCCAAACTGCGTGGCTGTGGATTCGCTGCTTGGACCATTTCGAACATTACTTGGCTTGATAGTCACCGGACCACGAAGAGATTGGAGAAAGAAAGCGACAGCTGCTTGAACGCCGTGAGGAGGAGTAATAAAAGCGGCAGAGCAGCGCAGTCAGGTCAAAAGCCGGATAATACAATGAAACGACCCCATGCGTTGATGACATTGAATCGAACAGAGCGCCGCGCCAGTACAAGTGAGGTATGCGCGGAAGCCGCGCTCTGTATACTCGCCGCGCGCTAATTCTTGCGCGCACTTTTGATGCGCTTTCTAGAACTGCAGAGGTAGCTATGGCTCGGTTGGCTGCTGCCGTCTAAAAGCGACTCAGAAGTCAGACTGTGAGAGACGCGGTAGTGGAGGGCTCCGGACCACCTGGGGCTCTTTAACGTGCAACTGTCATCACACAGTAAGGCGCCGTATAAGCTGTGCCACGTCGCGTTTAACCATGCCAGGTGATCTAAATTATATGCAGCCCTCCACTACGGCATCCCTCACAGCCTGTGTCACTTGAGGATTTGAGAACAAACCAAACTAATATCTCAGTTCACCCAGCAAAGGAGTCGTGGACAGGCTATGAGTGACTCAGGCTATGAAAGACGTCGTAGTAGAGGACTCGGGAAATGTCGACCACCTGGGATTCCTTAACCTGCGCTGACGTCGCACAGCACACGGACAACTTGTTTTTTGCCTCCATCAAAAAGCGGCCGCCGCTGCCGGGATTCGATCCCGCATCCTTAGGCACAGAAGTCGAGTGCCCTAACCAGCGGCGGGACGAACCTCCTTGGAGCTATTTGCCTTTCAATGCCCACTTTGTCACAATGACATATGTATTTCCTATAGCAACTTATTTAGTTGAGTCTGTACATTTATTTCAATTTCGAGCACAGATGCAAGTGAGAGAACAAAAATGACAGAGGTCGTTGTCGTGGAGGATAGATGTAGGCATAAAATCCACTACATGAAAGGCGTTCCAGGGGCGTATCATAAATGACGGCAGCTGCACTCGAGTATTGAGGAGCCTTCAATCACTGTTATTAGTTGCACATCGCCATCTGTCTCCTTCGCCTCCTTTTTGCGATGTACGGCCAGAACGCAGAATGCCAAATGCATCAAGATCAGTGCATTTCCCATCAGTCCCTGCAATGTCAATTTCAAGGAATGACCCGTAATGGATGTCTGCTTTACCTTTTGTTGTTCGGTCCAAGTGGTTAGAAGATGGATAGAAGTGGATGGAAGATGGAGAGAAAAAGGATATGTGGTTAGAAGAATGTGAATTGACTAAGACCATTATAATTGCTAAATTCTTCGAACGGTATACTACGGCAGTATAGTAAGAGGATGATGTTGACTCCAACACAGCAAATTACGAACGAAAATTAAGCTGTCGACATCCGATTCGGCCATCGCACTATCTTCAGGCCAAATCGACACCAGGAAACACTTTCTAAGTCGCACCGTCAGTTTTTCATCGCAGGCATAAAACTTCCGCGGTTCGAAGGTGTTTTAACTTCTGCATTCGTAAATTAGGCTCGTGTGCTCTGAAACGTGCGCTACCGATGCTGCTTTCGTACAGTTTCCGCAATGGGTGGTCGTTATCTTATACACAGCTGTGCCGCGTAACGTGAGTCTTTCTCTCTCTCTCTCACACACACACACACACACACACACACACACACACACACACACACACACACACACACACACACACACACACACACACACACACACACACACACACACACACACACACACACACACACACACACACACACACACACACACACACACACACACACACACACACACACACACACACACACACACCAATTGGAACTTTATTGCTGTGCTATGTCTACAAATTAAGTGTATTTGGTGACCCATATTGCCAAAACTTGGAGCTCGAATTTGAGAACGTTTCTTAGCACTTTGTCCTCAACGTCGGGGCCCCCTACTTTGAAGCTCTCAAATGTCAGTGCATGGACACAGCGGTCTGAAAACAGAAAAAAAACTAACAGAAGAGGTTCGTAAAAGTTGGTGAGGAACGGATTTTATTTTTGTCGTTGTTGTATTGGGATCGCGTCCCAATCGGCAGGTGTTCATGATCGAACGATATCTTCGTCACGACGGCAGCTGTTCCACTGGCGTCTGTCATTGTGCTACAAGGGCAGACGGGAAAAGGGCATGCCGCAGGCGCTGAACTATCGTTGCTGCCACGTGCGAACGGCGCCTACAGGACGGCATTCCTTCAGCGCTGCTACAATAAGTACGATTGTTTCGATGCACGCTGCGAAACCGACCACACCGACCGAGCCCGAGCTCGCTGAATAAAACGCGTTGTTATTTTGGGTCGCGCGAACGACGCATCCTGTTGATGAGTGAGAATTAAGCGGAGTAAAATATTCATTATGAAATATATCGGCGCCGAGGCAAGGTCTGTGAGTGACCTTATGTCTATGTTTCACGGGGATAGAATAAATACTGCCTAGACGTGTGTTGATAGTAGGAGAGAAGGCAGAGACTGCTTTACCAGAAAATAGCAGCGTGTCAGTCCCTTGACATCCCCTCACCCACATCCCACCCTGTCCCCCAGCGAAAAAAAAAAATTATGTACACTTATCCAAACAGACATGAGCCAATGCATTTCGACATCCGCACAGATGCAATTAAGTGCTCTGGGATCAGCCTAATGGGCGTGCTGTCAAGAGGCTAAACGCTCTCAAATGATGGTCTATTTGGAAGCTTATCCGAAATGACATTATCATTTTAGTTTATGGCGACATGGGCGCCTACAGCCATGGAGGGACCAGAATACTCACTGCATTTCACTTTCTACAAAATGGAATAAAGCTTATCAGATGCGCATTCCTGCTGGGTTCACGTCCTTAACAAGAGAGATGACCACCCGATCGAACAATGGCAGCAAGCTGCACTTGATTACGACGCATGAGAAGTATACGCTCTCAATTCAACGTCTGGGGAACTCGCAACCATCCTCGTAGCAGGCACTCTTAAAGCCTATGTATACGATACGCAAACACCGCTGAAAGCCTTATCAAACTCCGGTGCGAGCTGTCACCTGTCGACTTGGCTGCAGAACTAGCACAGGAGTGTGTCCGAATAGTGCAATATCAATGTATTGTGACCTCTGTGTATGTGACATGGTAGTAGGGCAACTCGGAAACTGTAGTCGGCACCGGGTGTGTAGCTTATGGGAGCGCAGTCGACCGCTGTAGTTGGAATATAAAAAGGGGGGCTGAGCGTCGTGATGATGCTGCGCTTGTCGAGTGTCTCATGTATCTGAATGAGCTCATCTCAATTCCGGTACTCACGGCTTTCTGTTACACGTTGTCTGAGAACGCACAAATGCCGACATGGTTTCACTATGGATAAACCTGAAAGCGGATGGCATAAACCTCAAGGATGGTATACGGGGTTATATAGTGGCATCGGCCATCTGGAATGCCGTAGTGGAGGCCTCCAGATTAGTTCCGATAACCCGGGAGTCTTAATCGTACACCGACTTTGCACAGCACACGGGCGCCTTGCGTTTCGCCTCCATCGAAACGCGGTCGCTGCGGCCGGGATCGAACCCGTGTCCTTGATCTCCGCAATCGAGCGCCCTGACAAGTGTATGCGTCAAAGCGGCGGAGCCTGTACTTTGAAGATCCCATGCACTAGTCAGCATTGGGAATCGCTGTAATTATTAATCAAATGAATTTTATCTTCTCGCACAGACTTTCCGCTAGACACATATCAATGTGAAAGCATTAGACGGGAGGGGTTCTTTTTGAAACGTATAAACAATGTGAAAGGCAGAAACGTCCGGGTTGTCATGCCGCACAATAGAACTTGTCAAAAGCGACTCTTTCAAGAAACGATCAGCCTTCAGCCTTCAAAAGCAGCCGTCACAGTCAAACAAAACTTGGATATTTTTTTCTTGCTCCATACACAATCCGAATTAGGGAATGCTTTCAGGAAGTGCCTCTATGCGAGGGGTGCCCAAGAAGTTCTCTATGCCAATATGAAAAAAAAAAAAAATTATCGATGAAGTCACCTGTGACATCAACACACTAATTCCACATTGCCTGTTGTAATTGCGCTCACAACAAAGTGAGATTTCTTGCTTCTCCAAGAACCCTGTAATCGCTTGACTGCATTATCACCAGAAAATGTCCGCGCAAGGTTAACGGTGACCCAGGTCTGGTTAAGCTCTATGAAGCCATATTCCCGATAGCAGATTGTGGTTGACGAGACATGATAGTTGGCGCATTCTCATGAAGCATGCATCATATACTTGACGACACCTTCCTGCGGCGATTCCCTTTACTTGCTCACGTAATTCCTATAAACTGAAACACATGGTGTCCCAAGTGGTCGTCTCGCGAGGTACGAATTTTAGTAAAAAAAAAACGCCTTCAGTATCCTAAAAATCCACGTGCACAACCTTTCCGGCTCACATTTGCACACGAAATTTCTTAAGTTGCGAGCCTCGTGCTGCCATAGCATGGGCTTCTTTTTGGACTGCGGACGGCAGTGATGGGCTCATGCTATACCACCCGCAAAATTTTAAGAATGCGTCTCCCCAGTATTATCTAAGTATGTTTAAATGATTTTGGTTGCATTGCTAGCGGCATAATTTCTACTCAGGTGTCGCATTTCTGGCACAGGCCGAGAATGGGCCTTTAACATTCCCCCTCCCTCAAAGAAAGAAAGAACATCACCAATGATATTGAACCCCCCCCCCCCCCCCTCCCCCGACTGCAATGCCTGATTCGTGAGCTAGCTCTACCACCGCCGACAAGATTTTATACCCGAAGTTGCTTTGACATATCCCCCTGAACGGAGACCGCCTTCGACTGACTGTTTGTCGTGTTAAACTTTATGGTCCCAAACATCGACTGGTGGCTGGAAGGTTTACTTTGCTACATACAGCTATCATCCCTTGGTGGACGTAGTTGCGTTTGTTTGTTTACTTTGTAAAATATTTAAGAAAGAACGAAGCTTCAAACCCTATATGCTTTCCTTCTACGCACAAGTTACTGCGTTTGTCATCCCATCATTCCCGGTGCTTTATTCACTGTCTGTTTATGTCTGGATTTAACTCAATCTGCACAGACAAGACTATATTTGTAACATTGGAAGGTAATATAATTATGCTCCGTTTCACCGGCAGGGCGACATAGGCCAGTCAAGATGGCACGCACTACAGGATTGTGTTCTTTCGCGCCTGTCGACTACGGTGTAAGAATGTGGCAGGAACACTATCAAGTAGTGCCGTTGCCATCCTGACCAGCCCAAGATCACCCTTACTTTTCGTAGGGCTGCAAACAGCTTGCGGAACGGAGTATTTATTGGTGGTGCAGCCTACAGTTGTGACAGGTTACAGTTGTGCCAGTTAGGCTACGATATAAAAGCTCTTATTTTGCATTGCTAAATGTTAGTACCAGCTTAATTGTCATTCTCGGAAATGTAGTTACGGTGCATTCCGGTATCTGTTGCTCGTATGTTTTTGGTCAAAAGTACTCATATAAGTTCGTGGACCTTTCGTCATTCTCAACTTTGTTTTTGTTTTTCTTTTTCACCAGCTCTGTATCTTGAAAAGTCTTTATCCTACTTGATTATCGGTTGATTTCTGCTAGTCCCTGCGGATATCAATTTAGTTTTTCTGTGTTCAAGCCAACCTTGGCTGATGGTCGTCTTAACTCATCCGAAATAATTCCTACAGGTATCATTGTAAACCCTTAAACCCTTAAATCCTCAAATAGAATTAGTAGATCTTTACCATTTGCTTCTTTTTGACTTTGCTACTTATCCCACTGTCTGCCAATTTCATTCACCTCTCAGGAAATTGACGTGCCTGCTTCTTAATTGACGCGTCTTTGTTGTAAATGTAAATTTTACTCGTTTGTTTATGTTGTTATAACGTATAAAGAAAGAGTAGGAGGGGGATTGATACCTTACTGGGTGCACTTGACCTATAGATTGATGCCTCTCTGCCATGGCATGCGAGTCGGGGATTCTTCCGACACGGAAACAGCTCACGATGCTAGCCATTCTTCATTTACGTTACTTGCAGTCAGCTTCCTTGAGTGGTTTGTTTCCTTGTGTCCGCCACCATTCCACTTGCTTGAAACTCACCAGCGGCTCGTATTAAAGTTGTGACGGACAAGCCCATTAATACATTTGCTCATGCCGTTGTTTTCTAGCGCATACAGAAGTCCATTGGGAGGAGAGTTTAATTTATTCTTTCAGCGTTTGTCATAGGTTCGAGAAAGTTATCGCCGCTTGAAAACATTATTATTTTGCTTGTAGACCTTTCCACGATACTCGGAGAAACCCTTTTGACTGGGTTGTTTAGGTGGTCAGTCGTCAGCTCTTCCCCTTTGCTACGAGCAGAGCTATGGTGCCCAATATGGCAGCCAAACCATCCAGCGCTATATGTCGCCGACCTCAGTTAGTCACGCTCTACGCAGTTCAACGTCTCGGTGCGTGCACGCCAAGACTGGTCGGAAAACAATTAAGCAGCCTTGTCGAATAAAATGATAAGAATACCGTTGTTGGCGACGCAATTTCCCGGTGGACCAAATCATGACCCAGCTGCATCTGCGTGTATACAGTCACTCACATGCCGCGCTTTGCTCTCTGAACAAGTGCTGTTTTCCTGTTCCTTGTTTTTCCTCTGTCGACTTACCTGCGCGGTGCGATGCCTTGCCACAAGGTCCAGCTCAATGCTGGTTCAGCGAATTTGTATACGTCGGTCGAGTGCGTTGGGGACAAAGAGGGACAGTTTGTAACTTCTATGTCCACCCGCTGAAAACCCCGACTGCTTTCTGTGGAATTAATTCTTGGCATGCACAGCAAAGAGAAAATATTTGCGCAGACGTCAAACTCCGAACTGCTTAACTCTGGGCACCAAAAAAACAGGCTTGATTAGCCGCCGACTCATTCATTTACGGTTAGTGACGAAGTTCAGTGCTTTGTCCTTATTTATTGTTATTATTTTCTTACTTCGTGTTGACCATGAGTGATCTTGCAACATATAGGCGGCATATGTCATTATCTTTTTCCGCACGCTCGAGCAAAAAAAACCAATAGAGATCGGCGCGCATGGTGACTTATATGTGAGAGATGATGACTGAGGTATTGAGACTTGACGCACGCTCATTAATTCGGCGTTTTGCTTTTGTACTGCTTAGGTGTTTATGTGCACAGAAAGCTTGAAAGTAAGCACGGCCAACAGGAAGTGAGAGCTTACTGACGCTTATGTACTCTGCCAGCAGTGTTCATAAGTTTTCGCCTCTGGGCTCTATCTTTAAGAAGTTGTGGACTAAGGACAGAACACTCACATAAGCTCTTGAGTTCGACTTCTGAGGAGCGCATCACTTTTCGACTAGCGCACTGGCCTGACACTACTGTGGGTGGGACGGCTAAAATGTGTTCTGGTCGTGTTGTGGGAAGAAGCCATTGCTAAATGCGATTTGAAAGCATCATATTTCAACTCAAATGCCTAAGAAAATAAAAAAAGAATCTACATGGCAGACTCAAAACTTCTTGAACACCACGCGCGAAAGTTCTACACTATGGGAACCTGAACGTCACGAGCATATTGCCGAGACAGCTTCTTTTGGCTTGGAAGCATATAAAGAGCTTACAAGGTACAGTTGGCAGCGAGGTGTGTGTCTCGGGACAACAGTACTCGGGAAATTTCTGTTAACTTCACTGCGTTCTTTGGTTGGCTTCTCGCCCCGTAATTCTTCTGACATTTCGAGTCCTTGCCTGAAAAACGAGAAAGGTTCCGAGCTTGAATCGGAAAATTAAAGACAATTAATGAATGCACTGACACATCAAGTGCAACGCTTGTATTTTATTAATTATTACTTGTTAGACATGCTGGAGCTCAAAATCAAGTGGCTGCTGATATGAGCGAAACCAGTTTCCATTTTATGGGAGAGGTTGAGGGACCACTTTCCCAATATATTTTGTAACCGCGTTGACTGGTGACTTGAGCTATGCCGATAAAAAGCGAACATGGTAGCGTTAAGCTCCATCTGTAGATGCGCACTCGTTTTGAGAGGCATTTCGCGAGAGATCGTAAGAGCGATATTCGCCTTTCCAGACGCGGCAGCCCTCAGCGGCAATTGTCTGCTTTCGCGCGCTGGGCCGGCAGCGGCGGCAGCAGCGGCAGCGCGTCCTAGGTCACGTGACCACAAATCAGCCGGAAGTGACGTCCCTGCGCCGGCGGCAGCTTCCCATGGCGCGACTGGGGGCCGGAGAGAGGCGCGGCAGCAACCAACCGTGCGGCTCCTGAGCGTGGTCCGACATCTCAGTGAAACGTTTGGTTGGTCCGTTCACTGGAAGCTCTCGTTCGAGCCGTTCGGCAGACCGACGTGACCACAGGCAAGGCACTGCTCGAGCTACCCTCAAGTTTGCGCGGCTGCCGAAAGCATCCGCGAGGGCCGCCGGACAAGCCGCACCACGGTCGCCGGCCCACACGGGGTGGATATTTGTTCCGCCCGCGCGGCGACTAGAAGCTTTTCTTCTGTACTCCTGAGGTATGTCCAATTCGCATGTACTCCCCATGATTTTTGTCTCTTACTGCAGAGATCGCAAGCTGCTACGCTAGAAACAGCACGCTACTTCCATTGATCGTCGACGAAAGCGACCGCATGCCGGCTTGTCAAAGAGGGAACGGCGCTTGTGCTCCGTCTTGAACTCCCTTTCATTGAATGAAAGCACGTTCTGGTGGGGCTGAAAAGAGCTCGGTCTAGCCTTTTACGGGCCGATACATACATCACGGGGAGGTTACCGAACGAGTTTTCCACTTTCGCAAACGGACGCCGGCAGTCCGCTCCTAGCCGCCTGCATGCATGTCTGTCAGGAAGCGATCATTTGTATTTTCGGCGCTCTGGTCGTCCTTTTAGAGGGTGGCGTCCTCTCTCCGACGGCACAGAGAGGGAGAGCAGAGTCGCGCCTCCCCGATGGCGGGAGGGGGAAGAGAGCGGCGCGCGGCTCGGCAGCAGACGAATTTCGCTTTTGCAACTGCTCGACCCGGCGTGACCACTGCCCGTTAGTGCGGCACGATAGCTTCACTTCGGGGATCGTCACGTTCTTCAAACGAAAAGCAGAGGTGTAAAATTGGCCTGTCGCTCACGCTGGGCCCACATTTCTTCTAGCTGGTGCTGCGGACGTGCTTTTCCTCGGCGCCATGGGCCGCGTGAAAACGTTATGACAAGGCTCGTTGGCTTTTCTGCGGGGCAGTTCAGCTCGATAGAGAAGCCCAAAGTCATTCTTTCGTGCTATTATTATTCTCGCAAATACAGCCTGGAACACTGCAGCTTACAGCGTAGGTTGTTTGTTTGCAGTACTTGGTTGTGGCGGTGGCATATGTCGCGAGAAGTTAGTCGAGCGCTTCCGATGATGTACAGAGCGAGCGAGGAACGTTGGAGCTTTTCCGTCTATCAGTTGTGTCCTGCTCCACCGCACGGTATCTCATCGCCATGTCACCTAACTAGCCCAAACCTCTACCTTAGCGACTTTCAAGTTGTTGCCGCGGTTTCCGCTATTATCGCTCCGTGAACGTTGGACGTGAAATTAGTGTCAAACGTTTCGATGTGTTTCGATTCACAGCATTTATCTGAAGCAAGTGGTATAAAAAAACAGTGTAATCTGCTGTCGCTCATAAGCGCCGTAAATCATGTGCCACGGTGTGTCCATCGCAAATTGGAAAGCTTTTCTGCTTAATTTTTCTTTCTTCTGTCGTGTTCTCGTGCTGTCAAAGCCGCGAAACCGTTCGTCACTGGGGACAGGAACGTTCATCGTTATGCCGTGCAGGCTTTCGCCGACAATTTCTGTAATGTAGGGCGTCCTTGAAATGCTTTCCGGCGTATGGCGATCGATGTGTGCCGATACGGCGGGGAGAGCAGCGAACTGCGCGCTCTAATCGCTTGTTTCATGGGCAGTTCATAACGGGCGTGCTTGCCTCAGATATTTGCCGCCTACGCCATGCGGCGTTGATGCAAGCCGCTTCGCTGGTGCACAACGAGCTTGCTTTCGCGCCTTGTTTATGATTACCGCGAGTATAATATAGCATTCGAGAGAGCAAGGGCCGTGTTTGCAGCTGTTTTTCCATCAGTCATACGTTCGTCAGCGTTCACGAGGGGTGACGAGCTGTGGTCTTTAGGCCCTCGTCCTTGTAGGCATCAGGCACAACCCCCCCCCCCCCACACACACACACAAATCCATTTCTATTGTATATTTATAGAAATGAACTTGTAGATGTGTCGCGAAAAAGAGAAAGCAGCTCAGAAGTGCAATTTGTTTTTCTTTCTGACTGTTGCTGCCTTGCGCTTCGTTTACAAAGCTTGGTATTTGTCCAACGTTTTAGGAGAATTCCCCAAGGTGGAGTAGATTTGAAATAAGGGAGTAATGTTGTTCATCAGCATCCGCCCGAGCGCAGCCGTACACGCTATACAAAGGAAAGCTCCACAGCTTTCTTAGGAACTTGTAGTTAAAGAAAAAATATTCCTGGTTTGAAATAGCCAGTCTGGGTATGCACACGTTGATATATGATGGGGACGCTTGTGCGCTTTCTCACGGAGAAGCATTGTTTCTTTACTTTTGGCATGGAAGGCTTTTTCGCACGACTTGAAATGGAATACCGTGCTCCGTTTTTACTTCTGTTGGCATCTATACGTCTTTTCAGTGCGGAATGGATGAATATGCCGTGCCATGACCTGACATCACTCGCATCTTCAGCGTGAGAACTAAACCAGTTCGCTGGACCAAAACATGTGCCACCTTCCAACTCTGTGTCGCTGTAGGATTCTGTTAATGCATAAGCATTGTATGGCTGTGTACGCGGGTTTTGCATGGGCGTGGCCTTGTCGGAGCTGTAGAAGCGGAACTAATTGGTATATCGGAAAAAGAATCGTATACCATCGGATAGAGCGTCAAGGAAAGGTGTGCAAGTGACAAAATGGTTGAGGGTTAATTACATAATTAATTATAGCCAATTGAGCATGTAATTGGCAGCCAAGATGGCCGCCAGCCAACTTCGGGTCTCAACTTCCGGTCACGTGTCTCAGTGGAACGCCCCTTGTTCCTTTGAACGCATCAAAGTTCACCGGCGTTTTATAATTGATTCACAGGAAAGGGAATGCGCAGTATCTGCCACTCGCGGAATCCCTGTGGCACATCTCGCACAACACAGCAACGCTCAGGCTTCCGCATTTCTCTAGTGCAGACTCCGCAGTGACCTCGGAATATGTTTGGAAGCTGACAAAGGCTTCTGTACGAGACATTGCACGAATTAACAAGTTCTCGAATAAAGAAGCGCTTTTGTTGGGACCGAAAAATAGTAGGGTTAAAGTTAAGAAATGGGAAGTGTGCAGAGTGGGTCAGATAAATAACTCAAGTTACTGAAATTCTAGTGGAAATCAAGAAGAAGAAAGGGGCATGGGCAGGACATGTAGCGCGAAAAGAGCATAACCAATGGTTGCTTAGGGTAACAAACTGGATTCCAAGGGAAGGAAAGCGTAGCAGGGGGCGGCAGAGAGTTAGGTGGGCGGATGAGGTTAAGAAGTTCGCGGGGGTCAAGTGGATGCAGCCAGCACATGACCGGGTTAATTGAAGGAGTATGGGAGAGGCCTTCGCCCTGCATTGGGTATAGTCAAGCTGATATGATGATGATGATGATGATGATTGTTGGGAAACCAGACGGAAGGAGGAGAGGGTAGCGGGGGCGATACTTTTAAGCTTCGTGTCAGGTTGATGGATCAGGGATTGTTAGAACGTTCGGCCACCTAGCCGGAGTATCAAGGATCGAACCCTGCTCAGCGGCTCAGCGGGCGCGTGTCGATAAAGACGAAATGAAAAAAAAAAAAAAAAAAAAACTGCGTGCTGTACGATGGATGTGCACATGGAAGACCCCCAATGGGTCTGCATTAATTCGGATCCCTATTCTATGGAGTCCCTCGTTATTGTACACATGCCTCTACCACGCTTAATTTCATGCGTTCAAGATATCAAAGATGGATATCCGATGTGTCATGGTCATGGAGGGAATTCAAGGCAGGCTCGTATCAAGGGAACAGCAGTACCATAAAAGGGGCGAACCGAATGGGATGTTCTTTTCGAGTATACGTTCGATCATGCCGTTTGTTGAGGCAGCGGCAACTTTTTTTCGGTGCTTTTTGTTGGCTTTGGGCAACAGTATCATAGTTCACTGTAGCCGACAGCTTACTCTTCGTGGTTTAATGTCGCACGCGTCATTTGCCGTATTTTTCGTCGGCTAGCTTTTCTTTCTCTTCTTCAACGCTCTGGTTTCTCCTCTTTGACATCTTTAGCAAAGAGGAAAAAACCAGTTGGTGGTGGTGAAAACGTTTATTAATCAGTTTGGGAGCCAGCGCTAGCAGCACAAAGCAATAGGAGGGGTTCATCAACCCCCCCTAATTCTGTGGGGACGGCTCTCCGCCAAAAACCAAAGTTGGAGAAGACAAAGAAAATGACAGTTTCTAGCTCCGATGTGCCGTTGGCGCGCCTCACAACTGTCCTCGTTTTTCTGTTCTGAGCTCGTTTAAGCGGTGCCGCTGATTTTTCACTTAATGCGGCATCAATTTAGAGGAGAACAACAGCAACAATATGCCGATAGAAACCGTCGATTCGTTATTTGACTTGAGAGCTACAGGGCCTCAAGGCAAAGCTTGCCCTGAAGCTTTCATCGTTCGCTTGGCGGCGTCAAGTGAACGTGGCGGATTTGTCACACGAAATGAGCGCTTGCATAGCTCTGAGAAGAAGGATAAATACTTTGTGCTTTGCTTTTCAGTTGGAAATTGTTTTGCAGCAAAAGAGCCATATTTCAAACCAAGCTTTCACAGGGTCTCCCCTATAGTCTGGCAAAGTATCTGCGTGCCACAGGTCTCCGGGTGATAGAGTTAATGAGCCGCGCACCGCTGGTCGAAGCCCTCCCAGGAATCGAGCATTCGGAGTCTCTGTTCCAGGACTGGCGCACCTTAGCAACAAAGCTACGAGCTCCCGAACTACAGTTTGACCATGCACCAGGGCGCACTGGACGAAGTTGCTGCTTTTGACGGAACGAGCAGCGCCCGCCCAAGAAGGCCGAAAATGATGGGATATATACGCAGCACAAAATGCCATGCTCATTGCGTGTGGTGTGCTTGGTCAGTAAACACACACGACGAGGGCGCCCTGGGGATGCCCGTTGTATAGATTCAAAGCATCGATGCAAAGTTTTACCTCTGATATAGTGATGGGCTGTGCATTTCCTTCCATTTCAGCGATAAATTGTGAGCCCTTGAGGCGTGGAGCTGTCGATGTGTTGGAACAATAGTCTGCTGAAGGCTGCTCAGCAGTCGATGCCAGGGCGGAAGCATGGCTGCCAGCTTCCGACTTCACCTTCCTGTAGCCTTGGTGGATCGCGCGAACGTGTATGAACTACTGGAAAGCTCTTTTCTCTCCCTCTTTTTTTTTTTTCTTCACGCATTTCTTCGTTTTGTTGGCGTTCCTCTTCCTCACAGGAATGAGAGACAATTTTTTATTGTTTTTTTTTTGTTTTGTTTTCGAGCGCAGTAATAAACTCTAGTCTCAAAAGATGTTGAGGAAAGGTTTCGTCGCGACCATAGGTATTCTCAGTGAATGCAGTAGGAGCAATAAACATTGCTTTTCACAATGCTCCTCAAAAGGATCTGCGGTCGCGTTCTCCGACTATAGTTAATAATAAAAGGGCAGCCGTCCGCTCTTCATATAAGCTAAACGAAAATCTCGGGATGACTGATAGCACTTTACACCTAATAATGGCTACCGTTTCGCTTTAGGCGTTTATAGTTTCATCCTGCCTTGAGGCCATGGTTTGAAAAATGCGTACAAACTGCAAATTTGCTGTCAGCCTCTTCTTTTTGTAGGCGATTTGCATTCGAGTTTTTTAGCGCTGCTCAAGTTCAGATCGTGGTCACGAAGCAGGACTCGTTGCATGTGTTCGTTTGTTCACTTCGCTATTTATACGTGGAAGGAGAGCAGCAGCTTGTTCTTTTGTGTGGACGCGCTGTTTATTTTTGTGCGGAATTTTTTTTTTTTTGACTGAGGTCTTTTGCGTTTGAAAGTAAATTTGCTAAAATGCTACCAAAACACATCACTCCTAGCGGCGTCCCTGGGACTTTCGGCATGGAATCGCCTCATTCCAAGTGGAACGTCCCATGGGCAAAGCTTTGTCGGGATTTTGGGTGTAATGCGTCTATACTACATTCGCTACGGAGTCGTGAAAGAAAATTGTGATACGACATCCTCAAACTGACGGTAGCGCTTCACCTTGAGTGGAAATCAGTGGTACCGCTTAAACGAGCCCGGGGCATAAAAACGATTACAGTTGTGGGACGCATGCAGGCAACGGCTCTTACTTCGGTGTATGGCGCTATTAACAACAGGAAACTAAAGGGGCATGGTCAGATAGCGGTAATGGTGCAATGTTTAGGGAAATCCCCCAAGGTGGCGTAGAGTATGCAATAAAAGAGTACTTATTCATTAGCATTTTTGTTACTAATTCTGCTCCACCTTGAGGGATTCCCCTAATCATCGAACCAACACCTAATTTCTACTCAAGTTGATGATTACTTCGCTCCCGTAGTGCCATCGAATTGCTGGGACTCCTGTTAGCTAGGATGGTGAGCGACTACCCCGACAGATGGGGGTTCCAGGGCTAAACCCCGGAACAGTACGAATTTTTCATCTTAATTCTGGGAAAGGCTTTCCACCGTAGCCGTTTGGCTGCGTTCGGGGATAAGGAGTATACACTCTTTTATTAGACAGAGCTGTAGCTTAAGGTTTCAAAAAATAAATTTTGCGTGCTTTACATATTGTTATTTCAAGTGAGTGAGTTATATGTGCTGCAATGGGGGGTTAATTGTGCGCTTTCAACTCGGACACATTTTCGGGTGGGAGGTTAAGCGGTACAAAACAGGATCACGAGGGAGACGCATCACTTTGTCCCGTAAGTCTCCCTTGTGATCATCTTCCGTCGGGTTCAGGTTGTTACTGAAAAATTAAAGCAGCAGTTTGCAAGCTGTCTGTTGTCCAAGAGATCTGTCTAGCCGTTTAAGGGCTTGCGTGTTTATTGACTTATGCAAAAAAAAAAAAAAAAAAAAAAAAACGTTGAGGGGCACCGAAAAGCACCCTACACTGCATTAAAAAGCCCTCCCTTCAGTGGTTCATTTGCTTATTTGGGTGTTCGGCACACTTCTCAAACCTGCTTTCTGTGTTGCCGCCATAAGCTGTCTTCTCCCCTTCTCCCCGATCTTGCTGGAGGATTTATTTCTTGATCGTTTGTTTACGAGTAAGGGCTGCATGCGCCTCATACTAAAGTTTTCTGCCAAAATGCCGCGCTGAAACGATGGATCAGCACGCTCGGTATCTTGTGTGTATAGATAGTTTCCATGTCGCTCACAGCTACGACCGCTGCGTTTCCACCGTAAGCCCGCAATAAGCTGTGACGTATCTGTAATGCTTGGCCTTAATGTGGCGACATCTAGTGGGCCGCACGATCAGGAACGTCTGCGTTCGCTTCGCTGCAAACTGGTAACATTTCTGTTACATCCGATCGAGGCGCTGTGTCCAGTGGTTAATTAGGAACGTCCAGCCGGGGCCTCGTACAGTACAGGAAAATATATTGGAACATTTTGAAAGAAAGGCTGCTGTGTTAAGAGAAAATGATAGCGGCAGCTTACTTAGTGCGAGATAACGCAGTCGACTCCATTTATAACGAACCTGACGGCCGCGGAATATTTTCGTTGTCCGAAGTTCGCAAGAAGTGAACTTTTAATATTACGGTCAGAAAGTGACGTTTATTTCTTTAAAAAATGGCACGCACCTGCTCCTTCAAATCTGACACTATCTCGACGCTTTCAATGTTCCTCAGCGTGGTCATGAGCTCGTCGCCGAGACTACTGCTGTTACCCTTCTTTAATGCGCTATAACTAACCGCGGTTGAAGCGTATACACGACAGTTGGTGGCAAGTAAAGTGCTCGTTTACTTCACGCACAATGGCTCCCCATCGAAGTACGGCTCTGCAGTGTCGGTGTCCGCGCGAATGAAGTTACCCCGCGTGACATCCGACCAGCTGTCCATCAACGACGCGTTACCCCAAATCCACAAGTGTCTGATCACGCCGATTTTCGACGGCGTCATGCGTTGATCCCGGGCCGACGCAGCGGTGAAGATACCACTGGGCACACGCGCAAAGAACGCGTCAGCTGTACCGTGTAGTTTGTGCACATCGTCTGAACGTGGGCGCTGCACTGAACTTGGAGAGCCCGCCAGACAAGCGACGCATGCCACGTGAACGTCGGGGCCATCTAGACATTCGAAGCAGTTCACACTTCTGAAACCGCTGTCATAAGCTGATTGATCTCTGTCGTGTGCAGAAGTTTCGCTTTCGACGCTGTCATCAAATTATAATCATCAGAACGTTAACACGCTCAACATATATATGCATGTTGAGCATGCAAGTATATGTGTATTTACAACGACAGTGGGCAAACTGATTTTAGTGGTTAGTTACACTTCATGAAAAGTAACTGAACAATTATAGATAAGTGATCTATTCCTTTGGAGTTATTTTTCATCCATCTTGTTTTCAGCGTAGTACACGAGCTGCGGCTTGCTTGATCTTGAAGTGCATAAGTTGGTAAATTTCCCTGCATTTGTCTTTTGAAGTTTTCTTCGGCGTTTTTTATTAATTTTTTTTTTCCCCCACGTTTCCTTGCTAACACACACCAGTGGCGACTCTGGAGGGTATCTTGATGCATGCGCCGGAGGCAAGAGGGCTTGCGCGCCACCTCAAAAGTCGCGCAAAGCGGCGCGCTTCGCTGTTGTTCTCGCTGTGCAGGGGACAAAACCGGAGCTCACAAAGCACGGTATTCTGTTGTGCCGGCGTGGTGAAATGCGAAACGCATTGCGGGGATTGTTAAAAAATGCAGGCCGCCCAGACTGGCCGTGTGGACACTCAAGCTCGCGACGGACATCGCTATAACGCGAAGGGGAGTCCGTATTACACTAGCGTTTGCCACCAAAGTCAGGTTCTAAAAGTAGTACCCGTGGCTACAACTTTTGTATAGAAAAAAAAAAAAAAGAAAGTCAGAGATTACTTTAATAGATTGCTGAAAAAAAAAAAAAAGATAATCGGATTGGCCAGGAATGTTATACGTTTCGAAAAGTAACCAACGCATTAAAAATTCGAAGGAAATGTAATTTATTGCATGCAATCAGTTACTTGTTACGCGTTCCTAACAAGGCTGGCAATGCAGGCAGTGATTGACTCGAATGCTCATGACTACATAAAAAAAAAAAAAAAGAAAAAACAATCTTCGTTCAACCAGGATTAAAACGAAAAAACAATCCTGGTTCATTCAGGATTAGTTGTTTTTGCTTTTGAAAGCAGTCCTGCTTGCGATAGACAGCTGAGGAGGCAAACTAATGTAGCCATGAATATTAGGAAAGAAGAACATATTTAATAATGTGCACTTATTGGAGTGGTTGGTTTGCCATTACCCAGGACATATCGGAATGGGTCCAGTAGAGAAACATCATTCTCAACAGTATACGTGTGGTGTTCAAAAAATGTGCAGAATCATTTTGAAAAGTTGAAAGTTTGCGTGTGCCGGAGTTACTGCTAACAATTGCACTAAATGCGCTAAAGGATGTGGTGAAAGCGTACACCCACTGCGGTGATTGCGTCCCGCTGAGGCAAGCCGGGTGTGCGTGCCTCGTTCTCGGTCGAGTGATGAATTAGCGCCAGACGAGGCGTCTCGCTGGCGTCGGAATTCGCCCTTCAGTGCGACGGCCGCGCGATGAACGGCTGACGAGGGGCTGAAAACGTTGGCAAGCTGTGGGCCTCGAGAGATGATGAATATGCCTTTGGGTAGTGTGCTGGGTTTAGTTATTGATTTTAAATTGAATAGGAAGATTGAATCGGCAACGGGGCACTGAAGGGGGTGGTTTTTCCACGTTAGTGTGCCGATTTGGTCAAGACGGATCTCATTAAATTCTAAAGAGGTATATTAGGAGTTACTGAAGTGTCGATAAGAATTGTGTAGTGTGCAGCATCGAGGCAGACGGGAAACACTGAGGCGGTGAGGAGGAGGAAGATGAGGAGGAAAGGCAGGGAGGATAACCCCTAAAAGCAACCGATTTGCTACCCTGCACTGGGGGAAAGGGTTGAGTGGATATAAAAGTTGTGAAAGAGGGATGGTTGAAGTTAGTACAGTCACATCACAGACATGTCACATCACATCATGTCACAGTCATATCACGTAACATAACAGCAAACTCATAGTCTTTCGGTTGGTTGGTTGGTTTGTGGGGTTTAACGTCCCAAAGCAACTCAGGCTATGACATACGCCGTAGTGGAGGGCTCCGGAAATTTCGACCACCTGGGGTTCTTTAACGTGCACTGAAATCGCACAGCACACGGGCGCCTTGCTTTTCGCCTCCATCGAAAAGCGGCCGCCGAGGCCGGGATTCGATCCCGCGTCCTTGGGAACAGTAGTCGAGCGCCGTAACCACTGCGCCACCCCGGCGGGGTTCATAGTCTTTCGATTAGCCCTGTGCTTCTCATTAGGTCCCTGGCCACGGCGATCGTCTGCGGTGAAGGCCTCCCAGGCACTGCTCCGCTTTATGAGAAGCACAGGGCTAATCAAAAGACTATGATTAGCCCTGTGCTTCTCATAAAGCGGAGCAGTGCCTGGGAGGCCTTCACCGCAGACGATCGCCGTGGCCAGGGACATAAAATCTTATTTTCAGTAAATGTGCGTCCATCTAGATGAACCAGCGTACGGCACCGACACAGACACTGTATATGGGGCACTCACAAAGAATGTGGCCTATAGACTCGTCGCACCCACAGTTTGTACATGCAGGGTTGTTTGCCATGCCACGCTCCGGCTTTCACCTGGCCTACCCCGACGCGAAGAAACTTTGCTGCGCCGCCTGTGGGTTGGTGTAGCATTCACAAACTCGTATTCTTTTATGAGAGGCGGTGAGGAGAGGTACAACGTAAGTATCTTGTTTGATATGTTGGTAGCGGAGACTCTTTTGTTAAATGTGGATCTCATTCTAAAGCCCGAAGACGAGTGAATATAGAGCTCTACGAAACTTTTAACCTGTTCGTAACTCTGGTCATGCTTGTGCGTAGTTACGCGACGCGCTCCCTTTGCTGCATCAGATAGGCCCTGCATTCGAAGCGTGTCCCAGGGGCAGGTTTGCGGGCTGGTTCTATGCCATGGCGGCATGATATTACCGCCAAAACTCCGCGTAGCCTCGGAAAGGCTCCGCCACGCACATCGTTGCTACCATCGCTTTTGTTGGCGCGACCGTTAGCGGCGTTCGTTACCTCTCCAAAGTCGTGCTGGCGAGCAGGCTAAGGTGGCTGTCCCCGTTCGCGTCCGCCCACGTCTCACCGTCGGCCATCTTCGGTCGTTACGGTGCGTCTGACCCTGTTGGGAGCAGTGGCCGCTCAGTGCCTGTCAGGGCAGCACTCTTCCTTGCGGTGCGGCTGCCCCGTCAACGTCTCCAGCAACGTCTTCGTTGGTATGCAGCCACTGCATCGCTGCCGCTGTTGTGCTTCTTGTGCCCCCGCCCTCTGCGCTTTTGTCTCGGCAGGTTAACCCTTCTGCTTCCTGGCGAGGTGACGGAAATGAATGCGTTTTTTATATTAGACTGCACTAGCCGCGAAAACCATGACGCCGAAACTGTAGCAAGCGGAGCAAGGTCCCGAGAAAGAGCGCCATTTATCAAGGGCTACATGGATGACGGCTGTGCACTTGTGCGCCGCACTGTGTGTGTGTGTGTGTGTGTGTGTGTGTGTGTGTGTGTGTGTGTGTGTGTGTGTGTGTGTGTGTGTGTGTGTGTGTGTGTGTGTGTGTGTGTGTGTGTGTGTGTGTGTGTGTGTGTGTGTGTGTGTGTGTGTGTGTGTGTGTGTGTGTGTGTGTGTGTGTGTGTGTGTGTGTGTGTGTGTGTGTGTGTGTGTGTGTGTGTGTGCGTGCGTGCGTGCGCGTGTGCGTGTGTGTGTGTCCGTCCAAGCACGTGCACACGTGCGTTAGCAGGGAATAGGGCGATCCTGCAATGTTATTTTGTTTCTGCGACAGCTCACTTTCTCTCGTTTGCGATGCCTCCATTCATAACAGAAAAAGAAAAGTCTATTTTGAGCGCCCACCTGTCTGCTGCTCCACTATGCATGCCACTTGCGTGAAGTATACAAGCTTGCATAGTCGGGAGAGAAGCTGGCAACGGAACAATGCGCGTTTCTTTTGTGACTTCCGTGCGCGAATGGAAGCGGCGGAAAGTGCGCCGCCGTTTTCGCCTTCTCTGACAAACTCTGCGCAGCTGCTTGCGCGGCGATGCGGGAGACGGCAGCGCTTCCCGCACCTGTCTTGAATGCGGTCAACAGCTCGGGTCGCGAATCCACAATTTTCAAGCAAGTTTACCGGGAACACTGCAAATTCAGGCAGAGAGTATAATCGCACGTGGCAGAGAAATAAGCACCACTACAGCTAGCCATGGCTGTGGCCACCGACAAAGCCAGACACTTTTTGTCGTAGGCGCTTTGTTCTATAAGCCGGTAAATAGCCGCAGTCCCCGAGCGTAATTGCTTGCTTTTCTTTATTTTGCAGCAGCCGACTGCGTATTTTGAGAGTCCTATAATGTAGTTTGCGTTACACCGAGGTTGTTGATATCCCTCCCCCCCCCCCCCCCCCCCCCTTTTTTTTTTCCAATGCAAATAAACCGTGGAAGGTAGCGTTAGGATTTTCCTTATTCTTTTGTATCGTCTGGGATCTTTACCACTTTAGATGCAGTTTCCGGCCTTCGGTTAGAAAGTGAGCGCGAACAAGGTCGCTCACTTATCGATGAAGTTTTTGTGCTTTCGCTCTACAGTTGGCAAGCAACGACTACAGCAGCTTGGCCAGACTGGGATGTAGATCAGTGATCGCCGAGGGCGTACGAAGTCGCTTGTAATTGGTGCTAACTGCTTCGAATTTTGCGACTCCAACCTCGCCGTATGTACTCCGTTGCTGGCTATTTCACCATATCATTAGCTCCAGAGGTAACGGACTACAATCGGAGTTCGATATAATGGATGGGAAGACTGTTGCCAACGCGGAACAAAAAGGAAAGGGGAAAAAAAAAAAGACAGATTATGCGCTCTGAATGAGGAACATAGCAAAGGATGTGGTTGAGAGAGTTGGTGCGTAAATGAAATCCAAATGTTCGCTTTCCTTCCCTTTATGTGCTGACTCGACGTGCTTACTAAAAAAACGCGTGTGAGGTCGGATTTACGTGAAACGTGCGTCTTGGCGCTGACTCTTCAAGGATGGTGAAGACGGCGAGCTTGTTTCCGAAGCATGCAGCTTCACGACATCGGGTCGTGCTGTATGTTTGTTTGTTTAACAAAACTTTTTGTTGGGCCAGTTGGTTCATACTGCTCATCCGAGATATTTATGCGCGCGACTGAGACACACAAGGGACAAGCAGAACGGGACAAGCGCTTTCCTTTCCGTTCTGCTTGTCCTTTGTGAGTCTCTGTCGCGCGCATAAATATCCCGAAGGAGCAGTTTGTGTGTGTGTGTGGGGGGGGGGGGGGGGAGGAGTTGTCCAAAGCGTGGGGCGCGAAGACAATGGATACCTTACTTGAGTTGCTTACAGAGTTTGTCAATGTTGTCGACAAATCCTTATGTCTCGTATTGTTCATTCAGTAACCACGCTCCACACAAGACAAGGAGCACATAGCAGAGGGAGCACGCTAGCCCCTCCCTAACCACTGTAGCAAAAGAGCGCCTGGGCGGCAAAATGCAGCAAAATGTCGCGAGTGTCCGCTCACGCTGCTTTCTCTCTTGGTCGAATATTAAGGGGAATCCCGCAAGGTAGAGTAGATTTGTAATAAGAAAGTAATTACTCATTGACATCCACCCAAGCGAAGCCATACGGCTACAAAGGAAAGCTATACAACTTTCTCAGAAACTTCGTAGTTAATAGAAAAAATCGTCGGGATCCGGGGATCGAACCCGGGATCACCGCCTTTCCGGAGCAGTCACTCTACCAACTGAGCCAACTTCGTTAGCTCAGACCGTCCTGCGGTGAGCTCAGTTTGTAGAGCGACTGGCCCGGAAAGGCGGTGGTCTCAGGTTCGATCCCTGGACCAAGACGAATTTTACTGCAACTACAAAGTTTCTGAGAAAGTTGTATAGCTTTCCTTTGTAGTCGTATGGCTGCACTTGGGTAGATGTCAGTGAGTAATTACTCCCTTATTGCTCTCTCTCTTACCACGCCTAGCGTCGCTTATTCCATTCTGTGAATGCTGGTGACGGGCGCGGTATTTGTCTAGTACGTGCGTTTTTGTTATCTCCCGGCAGCTCTGACTCCAGCATACATTGACATTTGCTGCGCGCAGTCAGTCATCAGTGCGGCTAACGATGGAATAATAATCGAGGCCACAATGAAGCAAACCCTTCTGACTTAGGGAGGGCGAGAGCAAATTCGTGGCGAACGCAGTTCCCGTAAAAAACAAAGTGCGAGATCTCAGACAGCGCTGTAAAGGTCCGAAAGATTTCTTGCGTGCGTTTTGTACCGTCTTTTGGGCGCGCCGGCTGGACACATACTCCATATTTGCCCTCGACCGCAATTCAGTCAATTATCAGCCTTTCTGTGACCTAGCGTTGACAGGTGCAGACTCCGCGCCAGTGCTTTGTTTTCGTCTGTTGCTGCACGCAGTTGTAAAGTTGACGATATCCAATGTGCACTAATCTGCGTACGAGTGCTGCGCTATTGTCGGATGCTTGGACAGAGGACCAGTCATTATAGTCTACGAAAGGGTAGACAAATATTGTTGGCCAGCAAAAAAGGCACTAGAGTAAACTTAGATCAAGAAATATTGTTCATTTTGACCTGAGCAAGAGACAAAGTTATTACGTTAAGCGTATAAAATATCCTGGTCATGGAGTACCGGGGCGCGCTCGTCCACTTGGTTCGACACCTGTCAGGTAACCCCGGAGGGAAGAGAGGAAGGCAGCTTGAAGGGCCACTCTGCACTGTTTTTGGTGAATTTCACCCCCTTGGTTCCTTTAGCCGAAATTGTTCTGGAGTTGAAGCGCCCTGCGCTAATTTGTAATTGCATAAATGTTGTTTGTAATAAATTGATTAAACGTCGACCGTAGAGAATGCGAGTCAGTTGATCATTTCGCACATGAAGCCCTCGGTATACTTGCGGCTTTTTCTCGGGCTTATGTGTCTTGAATGTTAACTTACCGAAGCCGGACATGCAGCTTGGTTGAACTTCGTTGTGATTGCTGTAGCAAAGAATACACACACTACTGTAAGCATGCCACAGTCAAACGCCTTTTACATGCGCCGCTTCTATCCCACGTACTGCTCAAGCATAAGAACGAGTATGTGGGATGCCCACGGCTGCACGCACCGACCGCCAGCATTGCAACGCGCCGGTGGAGGCCGAGAGATGTGGGAAGCCCGACTCTGAGGAACGGTAGCTTTGCGTAAATTCTCTTTAAGTTCCCTTTAAACATGTCGCGTATAGAACAAATTACATCTTATGTTGCTGGATATGCTTGTTCCTTTTGGGATACTAGCCGCCATGTATTATAAGATGCCGCCTTTGAATAACTGTACCAGTTAAATGTTCTCACATATATTAAACAGTTGACGCAGAGTTGTTCTTGGCTGCAAATCTAACAATTTACTTTGACGCGTAGAGTGTGTGCTGAGGGAAAAACAAAAACCAATAATAAATGTCATGTATATAGCGTTCAATGAGTTTACAATACCAGCATATGGCATTGGACAACAGCTTCATTGTTTGAGTTCTTAAGAAGGGCGGTACAAAAACTTTTGGCGCCATTTCACAGTTGGTTTGAGTTTAGAGTTCGTTTACAATTCGTTTTTCATTGACTGTAATCCACGTTTTCTAGGCGCAGTAGCTAACGGGATTTATTTTTTTACACGTTACCAACGTTCGTTGTCTTTTGCGATGTTGTACCTTGTGCTAATCCCCGACCCCTAACGCCGTTTGACTATGGGAGTGGAACGAGGAAGTAAACGAGACGTAAACAAGCCACGCTCTCCTTCGGGCCCCTGATCTACTGCTCGGCATATGAGAGATGGAGCGAAATGTACCGGGAGGCAAATCTAATCGCTACGGGCCTTGAAACAGAAGCACTGAGGTGAGATCGGGCGAGATTTGAGCGCGCGCTACGCGTACCCGTATCCCTCCAATCGCTCTCGGCCCTGTTCGGCTGTCGTCATTGGTCCGATCTGCGACCCTGCATTCAGGGCTGCCGCCGCGAAGGATTGTTGTTTGCTGGGAGACAAGCATCGCATGCCGGGTGACGAACACGAGTCGTAATCACGCGATTTTTCGGCGTTCGGAGGTCCCGGCTGATGGGCGGCTTCGTCCTGCACCGCAGACGGAGGGAGGGCAGCGGCGAGGCGAGTGCGCGGAAGGTGCCTCGCGGCCAGATAATCCCGCGCACGCTCAGGCCGGAAAAGCAGTTTGCCTTCGACGCTTCCCAGAGGGCCACTGTAATATTTCAAAATTCTCTGCGCGCTCAGTCTTAACGGTCCATGCATAATGTGGTGCTGCGTGGCATCCTGTAGTTTGCGGCGCTGCACGTTCGCCTCTTCCTTCTGTGTTCACTGTCCTCGAGTCTGCTGCCGGCTCCTGGCGTGGCTGACACCGATTAGCGAAGGAGTGACGCCACCTCAGGACCTGTCGCAGGCACTTGTCATTCAGGGCGAAGTGGCTTATTCTAGACAAACGAAGGTCGCCTTGCCCTTTTCTCTGCGTGTATGCAGCGCGCTGCGTTCCGTTTTCACTACGCGCTCGCGGTCGGCGCTATATCGACGCCCCGTGTGTGTGTGTGTGACCGCGTTGCCGCTACCGCTTCCCGTTCGTCAGTGGGCGCGGCCTTTGTAACTTCAGCAGCGTCTCACTGTACTCGCCTCTGATAGCTACGAATGCGTGCCACACGAGGGGAAATTTGCGTGCTTGTAAATCGATCGAGGCGTTGTTTGCTATGTTTGGGAATCGGTGTAAGCTGCTGGCAAGACTATTGAAACCATGTGGCACCCTGTCCTGCTTCAGAGGAGCGAGATGACACCCCCCGCCCCCGATTTTTTTTTTTTTTCGCTTTTGGCGTGTCGGCTGTACGTATGGTAATGATGTAAAATTGTAAGTCACTTTAAGCGCCGCATGAGGATTGCTGATGTGACAGTGTGCGTCCTGTCTTTGTATTCCAACGCAAGGAACGCAGGAGCACAGCGGAAGAGATCGCTCCTCGGTAATCAGATTACTCGCAGGCGTGAGAGTGAGCCACACTTAATGTTTCCTGCCGAATAAGGTTTGACAGCCTACAAATTTTCCAGCGAACGAGTCTGAGGAGAGAAGTTAGTGTGCTGTAGGCCGCTGCAAACGATAAAGTTCACAAGTCGCTGTCGCATCATTCGCTAATTGTAACTTCACTACAGCTAGCAGTGCCGTCTGGTGGTGTAAGAGTCATGGGTGGGACTAACTAACCTCCTGCATTTCTAGACTATAAGCCTCCAATTTTTTATGTAGAACTCCAACCTGCTCGAACCTCCTTTTTTACCCATATGGTCGCGCTTGGAAGGACGTTAATGATGAATAATTACTCCATTATTATAAAATTCGGAGATAATTTGAATTTATACAGACGGCTCAATGGGCAGGATCTGCGAGCACATTGTATTCCCGTTTTCTATATTGCCAGCTGGTGTTCTCAGGTGGCGCTTAAAAGAAAAGGACGTTGAAGTTGGTTCGCGCGCTGTCGGCGGAACGCTGCTTGTTGACAAAGCCTCGCCTGCCTTTTTTCGTGAAATGTAGACCTGCTTTCCGTGATATATTTTGGTGTCGGCGCTTAGTATCGATCCCAGTATATGTCCCGCACGCCCAGGATTCAACTCCTCTGCCAGTCGACACTCCTGTGCACCGTGCTAGCCGGAGGAATCAAGGCCTGCCCTTTGAGCACGGGCCGCTGGAGTGCAGCACCGCAGCCGCGCCTCAACCTGCCATGCAAGCTCCAGGTTACTACACCTTGCAGAACCCACGACTGCCTCAGCCCTTCCACGGCTGTCAGACCGAAGACGTCGAAGACTGGCTCGTCCAGTTTGAACGGGCCGCCTCATTTAATCAGTAGGACGCCGCCGCCATGCTTAGAAACGTCTTCAGCCTGGAAGATGGCGCTCGTACTTGGTACGAGAACCGAGAGGACGTCCTAACATCATGGCACGAGTTCTGCTGACGCATCCTTGAGATCTATACCAGCGCGGATCGGCGATAACGCTCAGAAAGGGCTTTACAGTCTCACATGCAGATGCCGAACGAGACTAAACCGCGCACGTGGAGGACATGACCCGGCTCTTCCGACGATCTGACCCTGCCATGCCCTAAGACAAAAAGGTGCGCCACCTCATGCGCGGCGTTAAAGAACAATTGTTCGCTGGTCTCGTGTGCAATCCACCGAGCACGGTTGCCGGGTTTCTTGCGGAAGCTGTCACAATGGAACGGATGCTCCAGCAGAGGTCTACCACCTACGACAGGCCGGTATTCGCCGCTTCGGTTGCGGAGCCGCTTTCGGCCTTCGGGGCCACGCAGAATCTACGCTACATCATCCGCTCAGTTTTACGCGAAGAGCTCCAGACGCTTTTCGGTGCTCCCCAGCAATGGTCGGCTCTATAGCTAGCATTGTCCGCGAAGAGCTTTAAGCATTTAGGCCTTCGGTACTGTCTGCTGATCCGCCACCTGCACGGAGTACCATCGTCCAATTTATGCAGATAGGTTGCGACCCCCTGCGCCTGCTTCGACGCCATTGCAGCTGCCCGATCGAGGCTCACTGTATTCCGCATAAACTGAGCCGTACATCGACAACCGACGACCACCCCAGTGGAAGGCGGACCTGTGGCGAGCTCCAAATCGCCAGCACCTATGCTTCCATTGCGGGGAACCAGGTCATCTGTATCGCCAGTGCCCCTATCGACACCTGGGACTGCACGGATTTCCCATCGACATGCTTCGCCCTCCATTAGGCCAACGACCTCGCGAGATTGAGGACTGCTTAGCCCAGCAGCGCATGGCGCCAACTTCTCAGCGGCAGTCACGCTCTCCGTTCCCACGCCGACCATCGCCGCAG
This sequence comes from Amblyomma maculatum, assembly GCF_055883805.1. Classification (NCBI taxonomy): domain Eukaryota; kingdom Metazoa; phylum Arthropoda; class Arachnida; order Ixodida; family Ixodidae; genus Amblyomma; species Amblyomma maculatum. The sequence goes on along the minus strand of NC_139344.1, from coordinate 165,380,981 downwards.
CCCAGATCCTCCTGGATGGCGTAGCGACGGTCGCCAAGTCCCCGTCGGGAAAACTAAAGACAGCAGGCAACACCCGGGGGCGAGGCCGCTTGCAATCGACGTGATGAAGACCCCCCGACAACGAGACCTATGAGCGACCACGATTTTACAGCATCGACGACGGTTCCGACGCTTGAAGATCGATTCTTGCTAGACATACCCGTGGTTCTCGATGGCTATTAGGTTAGCGCATTGGTGGACACTGGCGCTGATTTTCCGATTTTAAACGGGAAGCTAGCGGCGCTTCTTAAAAACGTAATGACTCCATGGTCTGGCACGCAGATTCGCACCGCTGGTCGACATGTCGTAACTCCGAGTGGCCTGTGCACGGCAAGAGTTGAAATGCGCAGCTCCGCGTTCGTTGTCAGCTGCCTCGTTATACCTGACTGCTCCCGGGACTGTATCCTTGGCGTTGATTTTCTCCGGGAGTACGGAGCTATTATAGACTCCCGGAAGCGTACAGTTACATTTTCGACCGAGAAAGCTGCTGATACTGACACCGAGAATCGCCAACGCTGCGCCGCCCTTCGAATTTCCTCCGAGAGCGTTTCGATTCCGCCACGCGCCAGTGTTTTTGTGACTGTTGACTGTTACTCGCGACGAACTGCGTGACGGGCTCGCGGTCGCGAAAGGCAACCAGTCTCTTTTGCTCACCCACGGCATCTGTACAGCGCGCATCCTCATTCACCTCCACGACGGCCGGTCTGAGCTCCTGGCTACTAACTTCACCAACGAACCCCGGAATCTTTTTCGTGCTACCGCCATCGCATTCGCCGACTCCTTAGCGGATGTTTCTGAATGTTTTACATTTGGGGCTATTAGCACTGTGCACCCACCCTTTGACCGGCTTGACATTAGTCCGGATCTCTCGGAAACACAGAAGCGTGACAAACGTGCCCACCTACTAGAGTACAGCGCTTGTTTCGCGTCCTCATCGAAAGTATTGCAAACGCCTCTTGTGAAGCACCGAATTATTACTCCCGACGACGCCCGCCCTATCTGCCAGCAGCCGTACCGTATCTCAACGACGGAACGGGAAGCGATTCAGACACTGGTTCAGGAATGCTTTGTGATGGCATCATACAACCGTCCAACAGCCCGTGGTCGTCCCCTGTCGTGCTGGTAAAGAAAAAGGATGGGACCCTTCGCTTCTGTATTGATTATCGAAAGTTGAACGACATCACTAAAAAAGACGTTTACCCGTTGCCCCGTAACGACGATTTGCTTGACAGGCTTCGTCGCGCCCAGTACTTCTCCTCAATTGACTTGAAGAGTGGGTACTGGCAGATTGAGGTCGATGAGCGGGACCGCGAAAAAACAACTTTCGCCACCCCAGATGAACTGTACGAGATTAAAGTGCTGCCTTTCGGCCTAGGTTCAGCGCCGGCTACTTTTCAGCGCATGATGGACACGGTTCTCGCCGGCCTCAAATGGCAAATTTGTTTAGTTTATCTCGACGACGTTGTCTTGTTCTCTGAAACCTTTGGCGAACACCTTGAACACCGGCGCGCAGTATTAGATGCCCTCCGGTCAGCTGGCCCGACGCTCAAGCCCGAGAAGTGCCACATTGGCTACAAAGAGTTGAAGTTTCTCTGTCATCTTGTGAGCGCCGCGGGCGTTAGGCCAGACTCCGACAAAACTGCTGCTGCTGCCAATTTTCCCGTTCCTGCCACGAAGAGGAGTTTGAAACGCTTCCTGGGTCTGTGTACGTATACTACCGCCGCTTCATCGCCTATTTTTCCAAGCCGCACCCCTGACCCGCCCGTCACGCAGGATGATACACAGTTCGTGTGGGCCTCCGACCTACAGGAGGCTTTTGCGGAGCTGGGCAGACGACTGCAAACTACCCCTATTCTTGCGCACTTTGATGAAGACGCTGCCACCGAAGTCCATACCGACGCCAGCATAATCGGCCTGGGCGTTGCACTCGTTTAACTCCGAGCTGACGTGGAAAGGGTCATTGCGTATGCCAGCCGCATGCTCTCCCGCGCTGAAACAAACTGTTCCACTACGTAAAAGTAATGCCTCGCGGTTGTATGGGCAACCATGGAATTTAGGCCTTACCTCATGGCCACCCGTTTAAAGTAGTTGCCGATCACCATTCTTTGTGCTGGCTGGCCAATCTCCGTGACCCATCGGGGTGCCTAGCACGTTGGAGCCTTGGCCTTCAAGAATTTGGTTACACCATTGTGTACAAATCTGGTAAGAAGCACGAATATGCTGACGCGCTCTCGCGGGCATCCGTGGGATTAGTTGATAACGTCACGGATGATGACACAGGTTTTCTTGGACTAGTGAACGCCTTAGACATAATGACCCGACAGCGAGCTGACCCAGACCTTCGACCTGTCATTGACCACCTGGAGGGTCGCGCTGCTGACGTCCCTCGCCAGTTTGGTAGGAACCTCTCTGCATTCTGTCTCCGGAATGGCGTTCCATTCAAGAAAAATTCCAGCACTCTTGACCGAGCGCACCTCCTCGTCCTGTCGACCGACCTTCGCGCCGATATCCTTTTTGCTTGCCACGATGAGCCCACCTCCGGCCACTTGGGCTTTGCACGCACACTCGCTCGAGTTGAAGCCTATTATTGGCCTAAACTTTCTGACGCTGTCCATCGCTACGTCAAAGGCTGCCGCGAGTGTCAACGACGAAAGGCGCCGCCTCTCAAGCCCGCGGGTTTGCTCCAACCTATTACGCCGCCTCAGACGCCGTTTGACCAAGTTGGCATCGACCTTCTGAGCCCGTTTCCGCTGTCATCAGCCAGTAACAAATGGATTACAGTCGCGACCGACTATCTCACACGGTATGCAGAAACCAAGACGGTGCAGCGTGGCACATCAATTGAGATCACTCAGTTCTTTATGCAGCAAATCGTGTTGCGTCATGGCATACCGCTAGTCGTCACCTACAGAGGCACCGCGTTTACGGCACACTAATGCACGACGTGTTTGAGCTCTCATACGGGCCACCGCAAAACCACTGCCTATCACCCGCAGACGAATGGCCTCACGGAGAGACTCAACAAAACCATCGCCGACACGATCGCAATGTACGTAGACTCGCAGCACAAAACCTGGGATGAAATTCTCCCCTACATCACATATGCCTACAACACGGCCATTCAAGAGATGACGCCCTTTACACCATTTCGCCTGGTCTACGGACGTGACATTCAGACGATATTGGATGCCATGCTTCCGTGCTGCACTGATGATCATCCACTCACGCCAGACGCTGAACAGTTTGCTCAGCGCGCCGAGGAAGCACGTCAACTTGCCCGCATTCACATTCAGCAACAGCAGGGCACGGGTGAACACCGCTATAACCTCCGTCATAGACACGTCACATACCATCCTGGAGAGAAAGTTTGGGTGTTGACCCCGGTGCGCCGGCCTGGCTTGTGTGACAAACTGATCTCACGTTACTTTGGACCTTACGAAGTTTTGCGCAGTGTCGCGGAAGTGACATACGAAGTCCTTCCAGCTGGCACTGTGCAGCCCTCGCGTCGACAACCACGCTCCGAGATCGTGCACGTTGTCCGCATGAAGCCGTATTTCACGCGGTAATTTGCAATGTGCGCTTGTACCGGCCATTGCTCGTGCTCTGCCTCAGCTTTTCTTTTTTTAGGAAGGAGAGTAATGCCACCTGGTGTTCTCAGGTGGCGCCTGAAAGAAAAAGACGTTGAAGTGGGTTCGCGCACTGTCGGCGGAACGCTATTTATTGACAGAGCCTCGCGTGCCTTTTTCGTGAAGTGTAGACCTGCTTTTCGTGACAGTATATAGTCTCCCGTATTCTGCCTTTCCGCGCATTCGCGAGAGCGCGTTGTGCAACCACATCTGTATTTTACTTTTGAACAGATTTCACGCGCGAATATCTATTGTATGTTCAATTTTACAACCGATTCACGTGGAATGCGCCATATACGCAAAGAAGATGATAGCGAGAAAAAAGAAATTGCAAACTGAAGCTACAATTACTACGCCTGCTGGGTGGTATAAACCTGCGTTTTCTTGGGTGTGCACGTGTCTCAAAAGTAAAAAGGAAACAATACAATGAACTGGTGTGTAGCTGCTTATCTCGCTGACTTATCTGTTCGTTATCTATTCACGTGAGCTGATCCTGCACAGTGCAGACTTCAGAGCTGTTATGGTCGCTCTCCAATCTTGTTTATGTCGCCTGTTCTCTCATTTTTATATCGTAGAATTTCCCCCTTGGGTGCGCGGAACCCTGTCCGGCCGATCAGTAGAGATGGCTGCACTAAGCGCTTTATAGCTTCGCCGTATTGTGCGGCGAGAGCAGCGTGGAACGAAGGCGTATATATAGCATGAGAGATATGCGTCGGCCTTCGGCGGCGCGCTTGCAGTGACGTCGCCATAACACGTTTTCAATAAGTGGTCGCTGGGCACCGCCATAGTGCTCGCTGGACTGCATTTTGCGCTTGTCTCTAGCACGATGGAAGCCGCAGTGGAACTGATTTTTCTGTGCAGAATGCAGTCCAGTGAACACTATGGCGGCGCCCAGTGACCACTTATTGTAAAGGTGTTAGAACAGTCCGAAAACGAAGCTGCCTGTGTCGGCCGCTCGCGCTCGAAGCATGGGTTTTAGTGGTCGCTCGTTCATTGGATGGGAACTCCACAGAATGTCTATTCTTGGCGAAAATTCGATAATTGGGCTGTTTGCTTTGGAGTCGACATATTTTCGCTCTTCTCGGGAACCAAATTTATGAGATGATTACGTCAAGTGCATGAAGCACTCCGTGATCGTGGACTGGAAGAGGCCGGGGGAGGAGCGGCCAAGCCCCGGATATCTCCAAAATCGGAAACTACTGCAACCAGGCTTTACAGCCTAGCCTGAGCGGTCTCCTCCAGACTAGGCTGGATGTTTGGCCATAATGGTCATATTTAACACTTAGCGTTCTGGTTCCGGCTGCAACAAAAACTTGAAACAGAAAAAACGTTTATAGATGCAATCCATCCGACCTCTATTTAATATGGGTCGGCGCAACCAACGATGTCAGCCGTATATATATATATATATATATATATATATATATATATATATATATATATATATATATATATAATGTATATGAAGGAAAGAAGCAAACAGTCGGCGAGGCCAAGGAAAGCGTTGGGGACGTTACTTTATGTCTTTTTTTTTGTTAATGTTTACTTGGATAATCACAGAAATTAGTAATGCAATCTATTTAGGGGAAAGATAATTAGACACAAAGTAGAAGAAAAAACAACGTGCCGATGGTGGGATCCCAACCCACGACCTCCGAATAACGCGTCCGGTGCTCTTCCAACTGAGCTACATCGGCCGCTGCCCCCTCTACTACTTTCTTGGGTATTTATGTTGTCTGTATACGAACCTTGAGAGTGTTCACCAGCGCCACCCTCAGCCATAGCGGCGGACGTGGGACGTCCTTCGTTACCGCCAGCGTCACGTAGAACGTGATCAAGAGCGAGGGCGAAAGCTGTGCTAGAACCCTCTTACGCTACCTATGGCTTCAAGACTGCCAGAACCGAGACCCCCGTAAGCTACAAGCAGATCAATCAAGGGGAAATGAGGGTGCTCGTTATAATACATGAAGGAAAGAAGCAAACAGTCGGCGAGGCCAAGGAAAGCGTTGGGGACGTTACTTTATGTCTTTTTTTTTTGTTAATGTTTACTTGGATAATCACAGAAATTAGTAATGCAATCTATTTAGGGGAAAGATAATTAGACACAAAGTAGAAGAAAAAACAACGTGCCGATGGTGGGATCCGAACCCACGACCTCCGAATAACGCGTCCGGTGCTCTTCCAACTGAGCTACATCGGCCGCTGCCCCCCCCCCTGCTACTTTCTTGGGTATTTATGTTGTCTGTATACGAACCTTGAGAGTGTTCACCAGCGCCACCCTCAGCCATAGCGGCGGACGTGGGACGTCCTTCGTTACCGCCAGCGTCACGTAGAACGTGATCAAGAGCGAGGGCGAAAGCTGTGCTAGAACCCTCTTACGCTACCTATGGCTTCAAGACTGCCAGAACCGAGACCCCCGTAAGCTACAAGCAGATCAATCAAGGGGAAATGAGGGTGCTCGTTATAATACATGAAGGAAAGAAGCAAACAGTCGGCGAGGCCAAGGAAAGCGTTGGGGACGTTACTTTATGTCTTTTTTTTTTTTTGTTAATGTTTACTTGGATAATCACAGAAATTAGTAATGCAATCTATTTAGGGGAAAGATAATTAGACACAAAGTAGAAGAAAAAACAACGTGCCGATGGTGGGATCCGAACCCACGACCTCCGAATAACGCGTCCGGTGCTCTTCCAACTGAGCTACATCGGCCGCTGTCCCCCCTGCTACTTTCTTGGGTATTTATGTTGTCTGTATACGAACCTTGAGAGTGTTCACCAGCGCCACCCTCAGCCATAGCGGCGGACGTGGGACGTCCTTCGTTACCGCCAGCGTCACGTAGAACGTGATCAAGAGCGAGGGCGAAAGCTGTGCTAGAACCCTCTTACGCTACCTATGGCTTCAAGACTGCCAGAACCGAGACCCCCGTAAGCTACAAGCAGATCAATCAAGGGGAAATGAGGGTGCTCGTTATAATACATGAAGGAAAGAAGCAAACAGTCGGCGAGGCCAAGGAAAGCGTTGGGGACGTTACTTTATGTCTTTTTTTTTTGTTAATGTTTACTTGGATAATCACAGAAATTAGTAATGCAATCTATTTAGGGGAAAGATAATTAGACACAAAGTAGAAGAAAAAACAACGTGCCGATGGTGGGATCCGAACCCACGACCTCCGAATAACGCGTCCGGTGCTCTTCCAACTGAGCTACATCGTCCGCTGTCCCCCCTGCTACTTTCTTGGGTATTTATGTTGTCTGTATACGAACCTTGAGAGTGTTCACCAGCGCCACCCTCAGCCATAGCGGCGGACGTGGGACGTCCTTCGTTACCGCCAGCGTCACGTAGAACGTGATCAAGAGCGAGGGCGAAAGCTGTGCTAGAACCCTCTTACGCTACCTATGGCTTCAAGACTGCCAGAACCGAGACCCCCGTAAGCTACAAGCAGATCAATCAAGGGGAAATGAGGGTGCTCGTTATAATACATGAAGGAAAGAAGCAAACAGTCGGCGAGGCCAAGGAAAGCGTTGGGGACGTTACTTTATGTCTTTTTTTTTGTTAATGTTTACTTGGATAATCACAGAAATTAGTAATGCAATCTATTTAGGGGAAGATAATTAGACACAAAGTAGAAGAAAAAACAACGTGCCGATGGTGGGATCTATATATATATATATATATATATATATATATATATATATATATATATATATATATGAAGGAAGGAAGCCAACGATCGGCGAGGCCAAGGAAAGCGTTGGGGATGGTACTTTGTCTTTTTTTTTTAATATTTACTTGGATAATCACAGAAATTAGTAATGTAATCTGTTTAGGGGAAATATAATTATTAATGTTTACTTGGATAATCACAGAAATTAGTAATGTAATCTGTTTAGGGAAAATATAATTAAACATTAATTATATTTCCCCTAAACAGATTACATTACTAATTTCTGTGATTATCCAAGTAAACATTAAAAAAAAAAAGACAAAGTACCATCCCCAACGCTTTCCTTGGCCTCGCCGATCGTTGGCTTCTTTCCTTCATGTATTATAACGAGCACCCTCATTTCCCCTTAATATATATATATATATATATATATATATATATATATATATATATATATATATATATATATATATATAAAGCGAAACAAGAAACATGTATCGTTAGCCGGGCTAATTAACTGTTCTTTCCACGCGTGACTGTTACTGCTGCGAGCTGCCGTCTAAAAATCCATAATTTTTCCCAGCGTTCTAGCACGCTGACATTGCCGACGGCGCTGCTGTTTGGTTACATCAGATCTCTTTGGTGCCCGCACTGGAAATGAAGTGTTCTCAGTTTGGTATTATATAGACAGCAGTAAAACTCACGCATTTTTGTAGCATTTAGTTACTTTTCTTTTCTGCCGATTTTTCACCGCGGATGTGTTTGCTGAAGCGCTCTGGCATGTCGGTATGCGTTGGGACATTTTCACTAGTTCGCGCTACGCTTGTATTCTGCAAAATGGGGCGCATGTAGAATAGTGCAGAAGCAGCGTCCACATTCCTCCGTCGGAGTTGTGGCGACTATGTTTTTATCTTTTGGTTGGTTAGTTCACAAGAAAGGAAAGGTACAGTATCTGTCACACTTGTTCTGTGGACACCTGACCGCGCCTTAAGGGAAGAGAGAAATAGGAGCCATAGTGGAGGGCTCCGGAGTAATTTCGACCACCTGGGGATCTTTAACGTGCACTGACATCGCACCGCACATGGACACCACTTCGTTTCGTCTCCATCGAAAAGCAGCCGCCGGTGGTCGGAATCAAAACCAGGTACTCCGGCACAGTAATCGGGCGTCTTACCACTGCATCGCCGTAGCGGGGCAATTTTTTTTTTTTTTTTATCTTTTCGCAAGCCACTATTCGGTTCGACCAGTAGGAACAATCGAGTTTCCTTCAAATGTGCAGGCAAAATTCACGCAAGCAATAAGGGTTAGCATGTACACGCATAATTTAGGCGGGTGGATATGAATAGGCCAGTTAGTGATGCATTTGTCTCTGCTGCGGTTTTAATTTCAAAATGCACGAGCACTACTCTCTTTCGTTACCAAGGGTGCTGTCGACAGGAAGTGTTGGTCTCGTCTGAATAGGCACAATGACATTGCTTTCCTTGGTTAAACGCCTTTTAGCGAAAGACGCCAATAAGGCGCACAAACCGGTTTTCTGAGCGCATTTGAGTGTTTATGATGATGCTCTATTATGCAATGATGGTTGCGGTTTGCTTATCTCATTCCATCTTTGCGTGTGCGAAATACCTGGAATGTGATCGCTGCGGTAGCAGGCACTGCACACAAGATCGCGTTCTTTTTTCTTTTCATTTTTGTTTTGTTGGAGGGTTTTCCCTAGTGCCTGTCGCAAGCCAGTCATGAGCACGCACGCCGTCCCGGTTCGTTTTAAATTGCAACGGAATGAACTCGTTGCGGCATTTCCTTTGAAAGGACAGTTTAGAAGATTGATTGAGCTCGTTAACGTCGCCGCTACTCCCGCTACACTAGAGAAGTTGTAGCGGCCGCATGCCAAGCTACACTTAGAGCGCATGCTAGTATAGAGACGGTATAGATAGTTGGTTTGGTTGGTTTATGGGGTTTAACGTCCCGAAGCAACTCAGGCTATGAGAGATGCCGTAGTACAGTACTCCAGAAATTTCGACCACCTGGGGTTCTTTAACGTGCACTGACATCGCACAGCACACGGGCGCCTTGCTTTTCGCCTCCACGGAAAAGCGGTCGCCGAGGCCGGGATTCGATCCCGCGCCCTTGGGAACAGTAGTCGAGCGCCGTAACCACTGCGCCACCCCGGTGGGGTAGGCGGTATAGATAGGTCTAACTAAAGGTCGTGATTTTGATTTTTCACGCTTCCATTTTGACCCTCACAAGGCGGTTATGATTTAATCTGAGGATTGATCTTCAGAGCTCGGTATAGATAAACTGATTCTATCGCGCCTTGTGCCCTCTTTTTGTGTCCGCTACTGAAAACTGCGTGGCCGTGGTGGCGGCCGAGATGGCTGGATGAATTCGGTCCTTGATCGTTTAGCAGGGAAGCGTTTACCCTGGCGTCACGTCAGATTAGATTTGCCCCTATATCCCCCTCTTGGCGGCCTTTATATGCGCGGCACCGCCTGTCCTGCACCACTCTTCGAGTTACATAACTGCTGGTGCAGGCCAACAGATGGTGGGCAAGATGAAATGCGGCGCTCATGGAGGTTGTGTGCTTCACACCAGGGCGGGTGCAGGCTTCACATTTCTAGAGCTGAAGACCTACACGCCGCCACTTTGTGGGAGTGTCGCTCGTCCTGCCAACGCAGTAAAAGAGCTCCGAAGAAAAGAGAGGGCTCATTCGTTGCTTCACCCCTTCGTGGACGCCGAACCGCGCCTTGAGAAAAAGTGGAAACGAGGGACGGAAAGGGAAAAATCGACGTCGAAGTGAGAGATTCGTAAATATTTTCACCACCTGAGGGTATTTAATGTGCACATACGTAGACGAGCAAGTAAACATACGTCCTGAGCGCTCTAACCACCGAGCCTGGTCTAAGGCGTCGAAAAAGCTCCCGACTGTTTGCTCTCTCACGAGGTTGAGACGAAGTGGCAGCGACTGCTGCACAGTACCCAGCCCCTCTACAGCACCCCCATGTGAGCATCCCCGGAGGAAGGAAAGGGTGGCACCCTAATTCTACTTGTTTGCCTGCATCACGTGATGAGAGGTGGCGGCACGTGAGAGCGACCATTCTAGTTGATGATGATGCTAACGGAAAACGTTTATTTGCTGGTAAAAAGAGCTATTTTTCTAGTGGAAGTGCAAGCCTCGTCGGCACGGTCCACCAGGTGTGTATGGTTAGCGTGACCTCCCACTACTCACCGGATGAATTGAAGTTTCTGGGCACTGGCGTTATTTTTTGGTAAGCCCAAGTTGTGTATACCAGTAGGGGATGAGTCCTGCATAGTGGGGGGAATTCGTCGGATGTGTGATTGGGTGTATTATATGTAGGATACTGAAATGTAGCGATGAGTATTAGTCTGCAGCTGTCTCTATGCAGATTGCTCTCGTGTGTGTGTGTGTGTGTGTGTGTGTGTGTGTGTGTGTGTGTGTGTGTGTGTGTGTGTGTGTGTGTGTGTGTGTGTGTGTGTGTGTGTGTGTGTGTGTGTGTGTGTGTGTGTGTGTGTGTGTGTGTGTGTGTGTGTGTGTGTGTGTGTGTGTGTGTGTGTGTGTTTTAGGCGGTGGTTGTTTTATTCTGTCCAGCCTGCGAGATTCTACAATGCATGATTAATTCCATCTCGCTGCCCTCTCTCCGCTTTTTCTCTCTTTCTCTCCCCGGCTACCTATAACCTAATGCAGAATTAACGTGTGCTGTGCGATGTCACCGCACGTTAAAGATCCCCACGTGGTCGAAATTGTTCCGTAGCCCTCCACTACCGCTCCTCTTTCTCTCTTTCCGCTTTCACTCCCACCTTCCTCCCTTCCCTTACGGCGCGGTTGAGGTGTCCACAGAAAACAAGTGAGACAGTTACCGCGCCTTTCCCTTCCTATAAATTAATCAACGTAACGCAGGAAGAAGCAGGACAGTAGCCTGAGCATGCGTAGTGGACAATACAAAAGAAAGAGGTAGACGCAGCTATACTACCAAGGCAAACATCGCGTCAGAGGCCGAGTATAATTGCTATAATCCCAGCAGCCACTCCCAGCTCAGTCGACCGTGCCTAAAATACTCTTTGGTCAGCAGGTGAGCGAGGGAATTTTCAGTTACGACATACCGCTCCGATGGCGACGCCACGTACGTCATAAAATTAAGCTCCCCATACAAATGTCGCCTTGAAACTGTGTATTAGATTGAGCGTGGGTTAGATCCAAGCCACGGCTGCTCCATTTCGGCGAAGGCGGAGCCCGCATGTACTGAGGACACCGGGCGACCGAAATCAATGTGGAGGCAACGACGTACTTTGCCATTATTTTCCCGAGGGAAAAGAATGCGGCGCTGTATATATATAGCACTGTTGGAGGTGAATTTTTTACGACCACTCTGTGTTCCTACAACTTGACTTGCGATATCCAAGTGTGCACGCACGATTTCGTGTTTCGTCGTCGTTGAAGTGCGTCCGCCGCGGCCAGGACTCGAACCAGCGGAGGCGGCGCGGCGGATTTAATCGCGTCCTATTTTAAACAGTTACTCGTGCAGATTGCAAAACCTTTGTTCATGACGTGTGAAGACGGGAGCGGAGCCCGAAAAGCGAGCGCGACTTTAAACACGCTTGTTGATGGTGTTCCAGAGAGAGAGAAAAAAAAAAAGCGAAAAAAAAAAAAAAGCGATGCGGACATGACATGCTATTTTCGGCCTCTCTGCGTGTCCTTCTGTACAAGCGCTGAGAGGGGAAATAACCTGACTGTATTTGAATCTTATGCGTGTGAAGTATGCCCAATATAATTGTAAGCCTACCTCAGCGAGGGAGAAGACTTTGAAGAATTTTTGAGTTGAGACAGTTATTTATAACGCTGAAAACCTGGAGTAACATGGTGATCCTGCATGCATACTAAGCAGGGATAAAAATCGCCGCTAAGTACGTGCTCCGCTGCCTCGCAGACCTGACCCGGTCAGTGTAAAGACGCCGCAATAGACGCCGCAATTTTATTGCCTTTTTTCTTTCAAACAAAACATGCGCTCAACTACCAGTTAAAAAAGTCGGCTGGTTTTGCAGCTATTTTGGGGTGCACATCGTTGGCGCGTATATATGATCATCGGCTTGTATATATATCGGCGTATATATGAGCATCGGCTCGCTGGTTATTTCCGGCGCTTCACCAATGAGTCGCTTGTTTTTCGTTTTTCCTTCTATTTCTCGACGGTGAAAAAAGGGGGCCGCAAAGAGGCTTTGGGCTACTTAGCGCGATGCTATAATACGCACGGGTTAAAATTAGGCTAAGCCGCTCCTCGGTAGAAACAAACTGAAAAAAAAAAAAAAAAAAAAAAATTCGAAACTTGGGCGATTCTTGATGAAGTCCAGGTGGTGGAAAATGCATGCGCATAGCCTTCCACTGCGACCTACCCACGGTGCAGATGCATGGCGCGCAGGAATTAGGCCACGATTCACCTTTTCGATAATCAGAAACTCCTGAAGTCAGATTTAGCCAAGTTTTAGCTAACGCAAACACGCGATGGTTGGAGTTTCACCGGCCACTGCCGTCTCTCTCTTCTCGGGGTAAGCCTAGCAGGCTTCGTATATCCGTATGATGACCACCATATTGCGATCTATTACGCGACAAGAACAATAGGGCATTGACGAGGGCGTTTATGAGAAAAACAGATCTGTACAGGATATCTGTATGCGATATCGACATTTGCATGCGCTAAGTTACTGGTAAGCTTTCGAGCCGCATCTCACAAATCTGCTGCGGTGTGTATTATCGATCACATGCTTGAGCGAATGATAGGGAGCTGTCGCTTCCGCTGATGTTATTACGTGCATATGCGCTTTAAAATATTTTCTTTAAAATAGAGTTCAGGTACGAGCTGCATGAAGAAAAGAATATCGTGGGCTTGTTTTATAGCACCCGCTTGCACCGCCAGTTTGTTGGCGTTTAGCGCAATACGAAAGGACTTCTTTTTCCTCCAGCGTTTTAATACGCCGTACTACTCGCCCTAACAAGAAACTGGGACATACACAGTCGGAGACATATAATGCCCGTGTTTGCATTGGCTTATATATTTGTACGATGTCCTGCACTAGCGCCTGCGCCGTGTCGGCGTCCGCCGGCCCGTTTTTGCCCAATGTGCCCGACCTGAAGTCAGTCCATAACGGCGCCCGTTCTTTGACCGCATCCCACTCACTGACGCAGAGGCATGTACCATTTTTTGTGGCTGTGGGATGCCCCATCATAAGCGATCTCGGTCTGGAAATGACCCGCTAGCCGGCGGTGAAAGGTCAAGGGAATCTGGCCTCCCTGCATCACTGCTGGTCGGCGTTTCTTCGCGTCCCGTGCAGCCTCTTTCGCCGCGCGCACTGCAATCCAGGCTCATTTATCTCGTCTCTGACCCTGAACACGCGTGTATATACGGCAGTGTGCGCACGAGTGACGGAGGCGCATATGCGGTACAACGTTGTGTCGGATTGTTTCCTGTTTTCGGCTCGGTGCCAAACTTCTCTTTTTCGCATTGAGAAAAAAAAAAAAAAAAAAAGACCGGCGGATCGCAAGGAACGGAAAGAGCAAGGAAAATGATGACTGATGCCTTGCTTTGCAGGTGTACCAATCTGCGACGTCAGCTACGAGTTGCTTGTATTAAGGAACGAAAGCGTTCAGTGCATGCCTAGTCTTCGCGACTTTAAAGGTCTGAATAAAAAACAAACTAAACATTGACAGGAATGTCTGAAAGGGCATGCTTTATTCGACCGCGGTATAATATGCTACCGGCTGTCTTTCGTTTGCAGTGAAATTCATGCTGCGAGTATCGGGACGCTTATCATGCGCTGGTCAGTTCTGACCACGGTGCAAGATAGTTCTGACGCTCGGCGAACACGCACGCTATGCATCGCTAGCCAGAATAAAATAGCGGCGCTCTCTCTCTCTCTCACACATACACACACGGTGTCCAAGCTAATTAGTCAACGGTTAAAAACTTGCGTTTGAAGTAGGCCAGGGAAACCAGTTGCATAGAGCTGCCAGACGTCTTGCACACCACGAGCATTTTATTTTTGCAATTACCGAATTCATAATTAGGATCCTTTTAGTTTAACAACTATTGCCTTAGACGGTAAATGTAATTTGAAAAGTTGGAGAACATTTTCAGAAACCCCCATTCTATTTGTTCCGATAAAGAAAGCTCGCGAATTGCAAAAGCAATCACGAGACTATCGCATTCGCGCGCCAAGATTTCCCTGCTGTCAACCATGGCTTGAGAGAACAAAAGCTGCGGCCATGGCGGCATGACCATAGAGGAAGGATTGGGTGAAGAGCGGACACTTCCATAGATCCCAGCGGCCCAATTAACTGTATAGCACATCAAGCGGCCGGTGCTTGGCGTACATCCGCTTTCGGTTAAAGGCGCGCAGTTTGAATGCCGAAATGCGCTGCTCCATGGCACGCAGTCAGAATTCTAGCAATATAAATTAAGTCACAATTACTGCTGACTGGCCATCAACGCAGCAGCGTCAAATTGCCAAACAGCGATATTGCAGGAAAGATGCCAGGAGCTTTGTGAAATGGACATTTATTTTGCTTCATACGAAAACAAAGCCGATGCAATTCTGTCACATAATTGGTGCGTAAAAGCAACCAGAAAGAGAAAATAGGATTCGTCAGCTGACGTGTACATTACAAAAAAGTGAAAAAAAAAAAAAAAAATATTACACAAGGTAGACAAATGCAGCATGGCATGCAGGTATACAAAGTATGGAAAATGATACAGAAGGAAATAGGTATATGCTATGCTCACAGTACACTCGCGGCTCCCTCAGAGGACCCTGTATTTTATTTTAAACAGATTTCAAACAAATACACTTCAAGTGGTCTTGGGTGTTATGCCACAGGACAACATTGTGCTTTTTTGTACGACCTTGGCAGCAAAATTTCAGCAGACGGTCACGTCTTTCATCCTGAGCATTACTTTTTTCAGAAGTTTGATGGGTTTCTGAAAACCAATATGTTGTAAGCCCGAAATAAGCTGGAAAACATTCATACTCATGTTACAAAGTGCCTTGCATTCAAGTTAAGATGAAAATGTAACTAGCACTCGTTAAATTCATAAGAGAGTTCTACTTAAGTTGAGGACAACCCAGAGGGCTATGGAACGAAAAATGGTAGGGGTACCATTAAGAGATAGGAAGCGTGCAGAGTGGGTCAGAGAAATAACTCAAGTTACCGATATTCTAGTAGAAATTAAGAAGAAGAAATGGACATGGGCAGGACATGTAGTGCGAAGAGAGGATAACCGATGGTCGCTTAGGGTAACAAACTGGATTCCAAAGGAAGGAAAGCGTAGCAGGGGGCGGCAGAAAGTTAGGTGGGCGGATGAGATTGAGAAGTTCGCAGGGGTCAAGTGGATGCAGCTAGCACAGAACCGGGTTAAGTGGAGAAATATGGGAGAGGCCTTCGCCCTGCAGTGGGTATAATCAGGCTGATGATGATGATGAAATTCATATCCAGAATGCACAACATTTTCAGTATAATTCCCCTATTATGCGCGTCGTTATAGCCCGGGTCTCTTTGCGACGGTAAACAATATAATCCAGCCAAGCTTAGATTGCAACGTTATACATTGCAAATTTTTTGGAATGTGAAAATATGCACTGATATTAATATTTCAGGAAACATTAGGGACATTTATTTCATGCCTTTTAACACATTTTTCAGGTTGATTAACAATTCCATCGTTGTAGAAATGCCTGATATGCACAAAGTCACGAAAAACGGCAAGCTGAAAGTGAAAGCTCAAACCTATTGACCCGTGGGATGCGGAAGAATGGTCCGGACCTCTTGCACGTATGCTGCAATTTTCACCAGGCACACAGCAGGGACTGCAGCATCCTGGAATCAGCTGGAAAATTTACAGTAGAAGTATTTGTCAACGCGATACACCTTTTACCGAAACTGTGTAAACAGATTAGACACCAGAAAGCTGTAAAGGAATAAAATTACGAACAAGGTCAATATGATTGATCGAAACTCGCTTGCGTACCCACGTAAGTACATATATCAAGCTACACGGCGAAGATCCCTACCAGTAATTTTCGAGCATTGTTCTATTTCCAATTGTTAATCTGTGGTTTAAAATCTGCATTGACGCCTGCGCGTTTCATTAGATAAAAATATCCGATACACAGCGGCAACAACACAGGGGCTACCAACCAGAAGTTCACAGTGTAGGAGCATTGAAAATAAGTGCGCGGGTGGAATGCATGTTTTCAGAAATAGAGAGGACGTAATTACCGGCGCGCCACTTCAGTAATATCAAGCTGTTTAAGAATATATCTGCGTTTCCTTTTGTATGGCCTTTTTCTTTATTTTTTTTTTAAGCGGATTCCCTTGCGGCACGTGTGCAATGCGGGTTTTTCGTCGCAGATGGCAGTTTTTGACAAACAAGTTTCTGGTTTTCCAGCTTTTTGCACGCTACCGTTTTTTCCTGCCGTCTTAACAATAACGGTCCCGTACGTACTACTCGAGAACGCCCGTCATTAGAGACTTTTAGTATAGCGTATGGACGCTTTCGTACGATAAACGCTAGAAAATTATGGGACGCTACTCCGTGTGTTGCATCGGTGCTTTTAGTTGGCCGTACGAAAGCGCGAACGCAAACTACAGTGGCGACATCTAGGTTTAGAATAAAAAAACACATTCGGGCTTTTTTTTTTTTGTACTCGCAAGCCAAACCTAGCCAAGTCGCACCGGAGCCAGTTTCTTTGCTGTGGCAGTTTTGTTGTACTCCCTAACGCTGGTATTCCCGCGCTGACTACTTTTACCTTGTATTGCCGTCATGGTGCATAACGGCCCCCTTTCAGCCCCGTACTGCCAAGCATATTTTTACGGATACACGCGTGTAAGGAGTCAAGCCAAAACGATTCACTTCATGGCGTTGCCATACCAACAAAGCAACGCTACTCGTCAGGCTTTGGGACTGCGCTGCCGCGGTGCAGAATAAAAAATAGAGGTAAATATTCGCTAATTATTTGTGCTCAATTCTACACGAGGCAAAGCGAAAACCCCGTGTGCCATTTATAGGCAGCAGCGCGCACAAAAACGCGGTAACGAAGACAAATTCACTCTGAAGCGGGCGGCCTGGACGCCGCCATCTTGTCAACGCTGATCTCCCATCGTACGTGAGGGCTGGGTGCGATAAACTCGTTTCAGCGCACGCTGGCCTATCGTACGAAAGAGTTCGGTCTCGGCTATCGTATAGCGCATGCGCAGTGCCTGTAACGATATTTTTGGCGTGCGCTATTCCTTTGCGTGTGTCTGTGTACGCTATACTAAAAGTCTCTATTAACACATTAGCCTACTCTTTCGATGTTCAGATTTCACCCTGCCCACACTTATCACCTAAAAGGGATTGTGTGCCGGTGAAGGCCATAAACAAGTTCAACGCGAAACCACGCAAAACTAACCGCAAGGCAAACCAAGCAAACAGCGTCAGGCGTGGGTTCGCTCTTGCGCACCAACCGGCGAGCCCTTGTTGCGCCGTAACTGTGCGCATAGGCCTTCCCTTCACAATCGCTCAAGTCAGAGTGCTGAGCTGAACTTCTTGAAATGCAGCTTAGTTTGCAAGCGGGAAAAATTTCTCACCTTGTCTTTGCTGGAAGCTGCCGGGATGTCACGAACTGGCTGGCCCATGACGTGCGCACCGGCGCCTGTTCACGAGCTGCGCAATTCAAGGAACCAGCCGGCGCGCGGTCCGCCTATACTGCTCGAAATGCAACGTTTTAAGGCAAAATAACTTTCCTCACCTTGCCGTTCTGACAAACTGCAGTAGGTCCGCTTCGAAGGCCAAGAAAGTCATAAAACTACGCATTCTGCCCTCACCAACAAACACGCAGCCCGCCTAGACGGCCTTGCCCTTCTGCAGTCTGCTTCGGTCTGCGCCGGTGGCACCCGCGCGCGTGGCGCGAGTTACGACAAGTGCTGGTGGCGCCATCCATTTCGTGGCGCTGTTACTAATGTTATCAGTCATGCGTCATTTCCTGGGCCAGATTTCGCGAGTGTCCGCTCCTTACCCAATCCTTGCTCTGTACTTCGGCTCACAAGATATATGCAGCACTACGAAAGGCAGAGGAGCCCTTGCTGTGCGTCTCGCCCCCGCGCACTATACAATAAAGAATTGTGCTCCTACTGTCACCCCCGCCAATTTGAGGGGCGAGAGGCGCGTAGGAGCGCAATTTCCTATTGTTGTGCGCGTGATCCTGATTGGACCGGGGCGCCTTTGTCTTTGGCAGTGCTGCAAACATCTTGTGAGACGAAGTATATGGCATGACCTCATCTGAAGAGGCAGGGCGATATGTCTGCGGTGGTTTCTTCGCTTTTGGGAGCCAGTTGGCGCATGTGACAGCACAAGTTGTCGAGCGGGCTGCAGCCATCACCAACTTATCAGCCTAACGCTGGAACTGTATGAGCCATCAGGCAAGGCTGCAGGTTATTTTATTTCACCACGGTTGAGAACAGCATAATCGTGGCGCGCGAATGCGCTTGTCACGTGATTGTTTTTGTATTTCGCGGACTTTCTTTAGAGCTCGGAAAAACTACGCGTGCGACTTCCTATATCGCAAATAAATGGAATGGGGGTTTCTGAAAGTGCTCTACAACTTTCCAAGTCACATTCCCCAAGTCAGATTTCCAAGGCAGAACAATTATCTTAATCACTAATTAGTCAATTGCAAAATAAAAAAAAATGCCTCTGGTGCGCCACACGGCTGGTAGCTGTTTACAAGTAGTTCCCTGGCCTACCTCAAAGATTGAATTTTTAACGCTTGGCTAAAGCTAGCTTAGACACCCTGTATATATACACACGGCGGGTCCGATACGAAACACCAGCTTGCCCAGACAGATCGAAGTTGGACACACACTCTGGCGGCCGGTCGCTCTGCGCTGATTGTGCATGCAGAATGCCACGCTGTCCGCGTGTTCGCATTCTTTTTTTTCCATCGCGATAGTAATAAGACGTACGAGACGTCATTTCAAAGCCAGCCTATGTTTAAAACACCACGATATGTGCGTGTCGTTGTTACCACGGGGTTGAAGTACCGGGCGTGAGCTCAGCCTATAGAAGCAGATGTTAACAAAACTTTTCAAAATAATTTTCTCATTTTGACAGTGCACCTTGCACTGCACTGCTAACAGGTAACAGCTGGAAAGTAATTTTTGGGAGGAATAAAAGCATGCGACGTCACTTTGAAGCAAATATATATACGTTTTTTAAAAGGTTGCCATAAATCTGTGTTGTGATGCCGCGCACATATCCCCACATGTCTAGGCGCTCAATCAACTGGATGTTTCTCTCCGAATTGCGCAAGCTTCTTGCTTCGTCCGAAATGTTCCCGCATGCTGCACATTTTTTTCACAAGCACAGTTGTTCAACCTATATAACAGCCTAGACTGTTGTAAGTACATGGATGGCAGTTCTCAGACTGCACAATAAGCCAACAACGGACCCTAGCAGATGACGGCGCTTACGCGGTACATACCCAGCCGCCTTCGGCACCAGTGAGCGCCCCTTATGTTCGAAAGCATGGTCTTAGTCAATACTTTGATGTAAAATCGTGAGAACCACGTATACTGGTCTTTTCGAGTGCAAATACCTTTTTCGAGAGTTCGCTCATCCTGGCCGCGACAACCGCTTTTCGTTGGAGGCGAAAACCAAGGTTTCCGTGTACTGTGCGATGTCAGCGCGTGTTAAAGAACCTAAAGTGTTCGAAATTTATAGAGCCCTCTACTAGGGCTTCTCTCATAAATTGAGTTGCTTTGGGATAACGCTATGAACCAAACTAAATATTTTGCATTTTTAAAATCCGCACAATGGCCAACTGCCTCTCGTAGCAAGTTCTTTACTCGTGAGACGCGACGCTGTTCTAGAAGGTACAGTTCAGTTTAGTCGTTCAGTCGTGTCCGACTCTTCGTGACCCTATGGACCATGTCACGCCACGCTTTCCGGTCTCTCACTATCTTCCTAACATCACATAACTTCATCTGCAGTGCCTCGAGGATGCCATCTAACCAACGCGTTCGCTGCCTACCCCTTCTCCGGCGACCCTCAACCTTTCCCAACATCAAATCTTTCTCCAGCGACTCCTCTCTTCTCATCAGATGACCAAAGTAGCTGAGCTTTAACTTTAAAATTTGACCCTCTAATGAGCAGTCAGGGTTTATGGTCGACAATATCGACTGATTTGATCTTCTGGCAGTCCAAGGAACTCTCAAGAGTCTTCGCCTTCGCCAGCACCACAATTCAAACGCGTCAATTCTTCGGCGGTCAGCCTTTTTCACAGTCCAACTCTCGCCTCCATACATCACAACTGGAAAGACCATAGCACGAGTTATACGGATCTTGGTTGGCAGACTAATGTCTCTGCTCTTTACTAGGCGGTCAAGGCTAACCATTGCTCTCTTTCCCAGAAGCAGGGCGTCTCCTAATTTCATGGCTGCAGTCTCCTTCCGAGGTAATCTTGGAGCCCAAGAACAGAAAATCTGTCACAGCTTCTACTTCTTGTCCATTGATGCTCCAGGACTTGATAGGGCAAGACGCCATGATCTTTGTCTTTTTAATGTTCAGTTTAAGCCCAAACTTCTCACTCTCTTCTTGTACGCGGATCAGAAGTCTCTTGAGTTCCACTTCACTTTCTGCCATTAAAGTGGTATCATCCGCATATCTAAGGTTGTTGATACGTTTTCCAGCAATCTTCACTCCAGCTGAAGACTCGTCCAGACCGGCCTTCCTCATGATGCACTCTGCATATAGGTTAAATAGGCAGGGCGACAGTATGCAGCCTTGCCTCACTCCTTTCTCGATCGGAAACCAATCAGTAAGACCATGCCCAGTTCTGACTGTGGCCTCTTGCCCTTCATACAGGTTCCTGAGGAGACAGATGAGGTGAATTGGAACTCCCATCTCTTGGAGAGCTTGCCACAATCTGCTGTGATCTACGCAGTCAAACGCTTTCGCATAATCAATAAAGCAGAAGTAGATGGGTTTCTGGAACTCTCTTGCTTTTTCCATGATCCAGCGAAGGTTAGCAATTTGGTCTCTAGTTCCTCTGCCCTTGCGAAACCCAGCTTGCACGTCCGGAAGCTCCCGATCCACATACTGCTGCAGCCTACCTTGGAGGATTTTCAACATCACCTTGCTAGCATGCGAAATAAGCGCGATCGTGCGGTAGTTGGAACAATCTTTGGCACTGCCTTTCTTTGGAATGGGGATATAAACTGACCTCCTCCAATCCTGTGGCCACTGCAGGGTTGTCCAAATCTTCTGACATAATGTATGCAGAATGTTAACAGTGTCATGGTTGAGGTTTTGAAGCAACTCAGCTGGAATGCCATCAATTCCGCTAGCTTTGTTCTTGGCTAAGGCCCATTCAACTTCACTCTTCAGGATGCCCGGCTCGAGATCAGTAATCACAACCGTCTTATGTTGGGTTTGCACATTCGGGTCCTTCTTGTACAGTTCTTCTGTGTATTCCTGCCACCTCTTCTTTATCTCTGAGGCTTCAGTGAGCTCCTTGCCTTGTTTGTCCTTTATCACGCCCAGCTTAGCACAGAAGCTTCCTTTGATATCTTTGATTGTCTTATACAGAGCTCCAGTGTTCCTTAATTGGCTGTTGTCCTCAACTGCTTGGCACTGTATGTTCAGGAAGGCATTCTTATCTCTCCTTGCTATTTTCTGAAAATCCGCATTGAGAACCTTGTATCTTTCTCTTTCCCCCATAACTTTTGCCATCTTCCTTTCCTCAGCTATTTGCAAAGCCTCTTCAGATAACCAGTTTGCTTTTTTGCATTTCTTTTGCTTTGGAACTACCTTAGTAGCAACTTCTTGCATTATATCACGAGCCTCAGTCCACATCTCTTCGGGCTCTTTGTCTTCTAGATCTAATTCTTGAAATCGATTCCTCACTTCCACAGCATATTCTAATGGAATCTGATCCAGATCATACCTGAAAGTCCTTCTAGTTTTCTGCGTTTTCCTCAATCGAAGCTTAATTTTGGCAACAAGAAGCTGATGATCGGTGCCACAATCGGCCCCAGGCCTTGTATTTACTGCTTGTATAACGCTTCTCCATCTCTGCCGGCAAAGAATATAATCGATCTGATTCCTGTACAGACCGTCCGGTGAAGTCCATGTGTACACGCGCCTCTTGGGCTGTTGAAAATGAGTATTCGCTATGGTCAGGTTGTTTTCTTGACAAAAATCTACTAGCCTCTGCCCAGCTTCATTTGGCTCGCCAAGACCGAACTTGCCTATAATTCCGGATATTTCTTCACTCCCGACCTTAGCATTCCAGTCTCCTATGAGAAAAACGACGTCTGATGATGGGGTGCGGTCTAAAAGGCATTGTAGGTCCGCATAAAATCTCTCAACGTCAGCTTCTTCAGCAGCAGTGGTCGGTGCATAGACTTGGATAACTGTTATGTTGAAAGGCTGACCTTGGATCCGAAGTGAAATCATTCGGTCGTTTTTGGGGTTGTACCCTAGCACTGCTCTGCCCATTCTTCTGTTTACTATGAGAGCGACCCCATTCCTACTCTTGGATTCGTGCCCACAATAAAAGACATAATGGTCGCCGGAGTTAAATTCTTCCATTCCGGTCCACTTGAGCTCGCTGATACCCAAGATATCAATGTTCAATCTGTCCATTTCTCGCTTGACGACATCCAGTTTACCTTGCGTCATAGATCTTACATTCCATGTTGCTATGTGATATATCTCCTTGCAACATCGGACTTTCCGGTCGCTTTCCGACACATCCACAACTGAGCGTCCTTTTGGCTTTAGCCCAGCCGCTTCATTCGTCCTGGAGCTGCTAGGAATCGCCCTTTGTTCATCCCCAGTAACATGTGGGACGCCATCCAACCTGGGGGGCTCATCTTCCGGCGCCATATCATTAATGGTATTGTGACTGGCCATAGGGTTTTCTTGGCAGGAAATACTGGAGTGGGTTGCCATTACCTTCTCCAGTGAATCACATTTTGTCAGAACTCTCTGCCGTGACCTGTCTATCTTGGGTGGCCCTACACAGCAGAGCACACGTCTTCATCGAGTTTCGCAAGCCCCTCCGCCACGACAAGGCAGTGATCCATGAAGGGGTCTAGAAGGTACACCCGGCGGTAAATTTTCATAGTAGAATACGTGGTAACAGAGTTTTTTCACTTAGGTGGCAGTAATGATTAATATCACTTTAAACAGGAGCTTTTTCCTTGGTGGCACGTTGCTCTTTGACGCCGTTCGGTGACTGTTGTTCTGGTGAATTCCAAATTATGTGGTGATAGTAATACTAAAAATCTACCCTAATGAGGTTTTTGCGCTCTCCTCTATAGGCAGCCTGCCGTGAAGTTTGCTGTGTCGATCGCCGCTCCGTAACACACATCCCAGCGAGAAGAGCAAATACTTTTAAGGCGCTTTCGTAGGGCGTCTTCATGCCACCTGCACTAGCTTACAGGGATCAGATTGCACGCTCTGTCGAAGCTTTGCGTGGCATGTGTCATATAACTAGGCTACATCCAGAGCGCCTGGGCAAGGACTTCATCTGTCACACGCGTGTATACCTATAACGCTGCTGAACATGCTCGGTCGTTTATCGCGAACAGCAACATTTTTTAGGCGCGCTGTCAGCCATCCCAATCTGAAATGTGTATTGCTTCGTAAAAGCGACACCAAGCCATAGACGGCACAAGGTAGAAGCCGAAGGAACAGTTGCGGGTCCAAACCATTGAGGTGACGGTTGAGAAACTCGCCCGTGTTCCTCACTGGAAAGGTGAGCTCCTCACGCGCCAGCCTGGGAAGCTCATGCTGTGATATATCGGTATAGGTTCTTGTATAGGAATATCGACTTTAAGTCCGTCGTTGTGGGCGGATCGGGCAACCTCGTCCGCGCGGTAGTTTCTTCTGATACCGCAACGTTCTGACAGCCACTGAAAAATTACGCCATGCCCTTCGAGTACTGTGCCGTGGTAAACATCGCGGATTTCTGGAACTATAGTTGTGCATGCGAACCGCAGCGTAGTCGTGCTTGCAGGCCTTGTAGGGGGATTTTAAAATCAGTGAAAATAACCAATCCTGGGGGGGGGGGGGGGGGGTCTTGGCTGATTAACTCAACTGCTGCTGGAAGGACAGCTAGCTCTGCATCGATGAAGTGGGGTAGGTTGTCCTCACCTTGATCAAAATGGGCCTCGTCCGGATCACCACAGACCCTGCAGATCTAGTGGAGTGAACTGAGCCACGGCCGCTGTCTCTGCAGGCACTGTATGCAGTGACAATGCAAATGCTCTAACATGATCTGTTCGAACGGAACTAATCATTCGTTGGCTTTTAGTGTGTTAGTGGTGTGCTATGGTGTAATGGGGTTTAACGTCCCAAAGCGACATGAATGGGCTATGAGGGACGCCGTCGGGAAGGAATTCTTATTAATTTTGACCACCCGGCGTTCTTTAGCGTGCACTTGCCTCGCACAGGCGCACTGCAGGCGCCTTGCATTTGGCGTCCACTGAAACGCGATTGTCGCGGCCAGGATCTAAACCGCGTCTTCGTGCTCTGCACTCGAGTACCCTAACGTCTGGCCGGCATACCGTTGAGCCGGTAAGACTGATCCAGGTCGCGAAGGCGTTAACGCGTTCCGCCAGTCGCTCGCACCGACGTTTCGTTTCGCAGCTGTGTTGACAGGTGGCGCATCGACTTAATCGCGACTAACGTCGTCACTGCAAGGAGTGAAAAATGAGGGACACATAAACGATGCTGTACTGGCGAGACATGGGGAACAGAGGGAATGAGTACAGCGAAACACGTGGACGCCTGACGACGACGGGTCATTATCGGCGAGTGCCGAATGCATTGCAGAGCGGTCGAGCCGGCACTCTTGTTTACCTTACTCCAGGGTTTGGTTGGGTTGCATGTATTGGATTTGCAAGTTGCAATGTGTACCGTCTGACGGCGCGAGCGAAGTAAACAGTAAAAGGAACTAAAAGAAGAGATTGTTGACACTAGACACCCTGGCCTGCACCAGGAGGAAGTAGGAGGAGTCGCAGCGACCAAAGAGAAAACATGGTCCGTGATCTGCATGGCAGGAAACTCCAATATTGATTCATCTTCTGTCGCTGCGACTGTACCTTTGCTCAGCGTGTCAGAGACGTGTCAGAGACCTCCTAAACGCCGCACAAGCTCAGGCTTACAAGTGATTGCAACACCGGAAAGATTGTATCAGCGTTCGAAGGTGTAATCATGGGCTTAGCACATTCAACCAGACACTGCATGCAACCCCACCCGATACCGCCCGTTTGATAAAAAGCAGTGCGTGTCGGCATTCGTTCAGTTGCTCACGTACAGTTTTAGAGATATGGGGGGCAAAAGCTTGGGAAATGTCGCGCCGGTAGTGAGACGTCGTCGTGCGCGTGGGGAGCTTGTACTCCTCGTGGTCATAGCAAGCTACCACGGATGGGAGGGGGCTGTGGGAACATGCAAGCAGGGCGTGCCGTTTTCAATCGGCTGCAGTTAACAGGCTCGTGATGCACGAGGCATCACGCGATGCGGCGCTTCATGATCATGTGCAACGGGAAGCGTCTTTACAAGGCTGTCGCGCCCGGTTCCACTTGCACAAGAAGATGTCATTACGACGCCAGACATCAGGTGTAGTAACGTCAGAGAAAAGAAGCGAGTGGTCAGGTAGCGAAGTGCATTGACACCGATGCTGTAGCTGCTGTGTGCGTGCCTGTAAGGCGTGGTGGCGTCTTCGAGCACTGCGTCGTTGGTAAGCTCCTGGTGCACTGAGGGGCGGCATATTAAATATTCGCAACGATTGCGTGCGCCGTCCAGTTCGTTTGTCGTCTTAGCCGTGTGACCACGTGGAGCCCTGAGAGGCCCATGCATCCTGGTCCGCCATTGTAAAAATTGCACTTTCAAATCGTTTGGATTGGTAAAATGGCTGCCAGAGGTGTTGGCGTGCCGATGAAGCAGTGAACTTTATTTTAATCTCCCTCTCTCCGACGTTGTGAAAAGTAGCTAAAACGCAGTTTCGTTTTTCTTACGAAATAAACCACTCGAAAGCAGCTACACGTCGCCGATGTTCACGGAATACATTGTGATTCAGACGTAGCAGTTCTCACGCAGTGACAGGATTACCTGCGGAGCTGTGCGAGGGTGGCCTTGTCGCTGAAACAAGTGTGTCTGAATGTTCGACCAAAATAGCACTGCTTTTTTTTTCTTTTTTTTTTTCTTCTAAGAAATGCGGCGTACCGGCTATTCAAAAGCAATTCGCCGCGTTCCGCTGGATGTCGTAATTTGTACATATATATTTTTTTGTTATTCTTCAAATGCCCCTGCTCTGGGGTTTTACGGGAGGGATGATCGGCTTCAGTGAAGAATGACGTATTCAGTGGCGGGCTTCTTCAAATTGGCAGCATTGGAGTGGTGCGTGACTTCTTCAGGTAGGCAATTCCAGTCTTTCACTGTTTGTACAAAAAAAAAAAAAGAAATATGCGATGATGTGTGTGCGTGCAGAGCGCGTATCGATATGGCATGTGCGGGAAGGATTTCGATAAGCGGGTGATATGGTGATGGTGAAAGTTGATACATATAGAGCCTGGTATATTTTCGCCTTGTGTCTAGGCCATTAAGATCCGCGTTAAATTTGAGCGCCGTGACACTGGTATCATATGAGTCATCCTTGAAAATAAGGCTAGCTGCGTGCACACTTTTGGGTATATTCGAAGGCGTTAGAAAAATTAATCTGATGGTCCCAAAGGGGAAAAACGTCCGATAAAGAAGTGGCCCCGAAAAAAAAAAAAAAAAAAAACAGTGCCTGAAAAAATGTTTCCATTACGTAGCAAGAAAAGGAAAAAAATGCCCCTAAGCGGATGCATTACATACTACCTTAACGTGAAGCTTTCGCCTGGCTCGACTTATCGGGGGCATGCTGCTGGAGAGAGTCGTGTACGGGGCTTTTTTGCTTCGTGCGAAGGAATTCCTGCGAAGAAAGTTTTACGGCTGAGTTTTGAGACCGCTTTGCGTGTGTGTGCGTGCTTGCGTGTGTATGTGTGTGTGGGGGGGGGGGGGGGGCACTTAAATAAGTTCAAATGTGTAACGTTGCAGGCAAGGCACGACGGTAGGCAGACTCCGTGTGCGTTGCGGGCAACGTCTCATTGTTGTTCAGTAATTACTCCCTTATTACAAATCTACTCTACCGTGATGAATTCCCCTTAACTTTTGAAACACCATTCACAAATCATGTTGTTGGCCAGTTTGCTCTCTGAATACCATCTGCTCTCCTAGCACACTCAGATGGTAGAGCGACTGCCCTGGATAAGCGGTAATCCCGGGTTTGAACCCCGAATGAGGGCCAACTTTTCTTGAACTACGATGTTTCTCCGAATGCCATATAGCTTTGCTTCGTAGTCGTATGGCTGGGCTTTTATTCTGGCTGGGTTAGGATCTTTTTTGCAACAGTGTGCTCTTTCCGGTGTCACCTACACCAGCCGTGGACAAAACAATCAGAGCTTCTTGGGGCTCCGCGGCCTCCGCCTATAGAGGATGGCGTTGCCTTCAGCAGCGGGAATGGCGGACATGTCTTTATCCTCTCAATGCTTTCCCTTCGGCTTCGTCTTCCGCTGTCGCAGCGCGGGCAGTCGACGCTCGCGCGATATATTGAAAATCTCGAAGGCTGTATATTGTCATCGCACTGTCAGATGAGCCCGGTAAAATATGAATAATATTACCCATCTGATTAGACCTTATGAGTCATATTCCCCAGCTGGGAAACTGGGGACCACGCAGTGTATGAAACTAGCCGAATGGGCTAGTTTTGGGGGTCTCTTTCACCATTCTTTTCCGCCTTCCTCTTTAATTGCTTTTATTGTGTACATGTAGGGCACCCGGAAAACCCATCTCCCAAACCAAGAAATAAAGAGAAGCTTTTTTTTTTTTTTTTTTTTTTTTTTTTTTTTTTGCCAACTGAGCTCCAGAAGGCTTCATTTTTGCGGCAGTTATTGCTTTGGGGGCGTTTCTTTTCTTTGGGAGCCGCTTCCACAGGGGCCTTTTCATCCGGACACGCTTTTACTACACCCTCAAAAGTGCACGTGCATATTCTAGGGCTAATGAAGCCAGCGCGGAATGTGTGGACCCATTAATTGTTGGTTCGCACTTCAACCATTGGGAAAACGGATTGCGAGCCTCCTTGAGGTGTGCGTATGTATATAGGTCTATACAGCCCGCATTCGATGTGATTACTTCTCCGCGGGCAGCGCCTATCGCTGATCTCCTTACGGCTGTCGAATATGTGTATGTTTTTGCACTCATTTCGAACCTTGACTGTGCAAGCAGGCTGCAGCCTTTGCTGCAATATTCGCTGACGTAGTAAAGAAGGCCAGAGCGTATTTCACGATTTTTCACTTCGTGTGCTCACCAGCCTACGCCGACGCCGTGGCCTCGGTGTGTGCTTCCTGCCCAAGTACATGATCATTGCTATAGAACGGTCATGGGTGGCTGGAATTTAGTGCTTTTTATTTTCATTTTTCGGAGACTCGAGGCACGGGCGAATTTTCGCCGAGTCGAGGGGCCGCGCTCCTAGGATTGGCAAATGTCAACCTGTCTGGCTTCGCACAAATTTGAAGGCCTGCACTGGCCTGGCTCACACTGAGTATAACACGCGCCCACTTGCACTCTTGCTGAGCGCAAGTCACGTAGTAATAACTCTCGAAATCGCACCACTTGTCCGCGAATGCGAAGGTGTGATCTTATACAAGACCCGTGGGCCAGGGAACCTTTGTCGGCATCGACGTTTTTACTGCTCCCCGAAAGACGCTCGAGTTCTCCGATTCCGTCAAATAGGTTCACGGGAATCCACCAAGGACCGTCTTTCCCTATAGTGACCACCAATTACTATTTGCAGCCTGCGAGTCTGGCATGAGATCTCCAGAGGGGAGCTGTGCGTGGGAATCGGTGCCTCTGTTCTCCTTGTCGCATTTTCCTTCAACAGGCGCTGTCACTGAGAGGGGGGCTTCCTGTGGGTTGCGTGTGGGTAGTGTTCATGCACTGATTTGTGTTCCTCTCCTGTGCGCGGCAGAGCGGACTACTTGCAATACAAGACGCGACGTTCGTTGAAGTACTGTCCATTGGTGAATACCCAGAGAAGATAAAATATGCATACTGCTCTTTTTACTTCTGCCGAAGGTGGCTTGCACCTTAGCTACGAGCCCCGACTGGTCGAAGGGACATAGTGGAGCTGGCAGGAAGCTCGGCTCGATTACAGTCAGCCTGACGACGACCCACTTTGACTGTCGGTAAAAAAAAACTCGGGGTGTCCCGGTGATACAGTCGTGCCGGTTGGTGGAGATTGCAGATCGTAGGCCGAGTCACATATCACGGTCTGCCCAAAGCGTCTTACATCGCGTGATGATGGTTTGCGCGAGCATCTACGCGAACTCCTCCTCTCCGTCGTAATGCGTCACAATGTCTCCCAACCCACCAGGAAAGAAATGACTTCTCCACGTGGAAGCATGTGCGAAGCGGATCCGCCGAAACAATGGAGAAAGCTCTCCAGGCCTTCGAGTGGCTGCTGTTTCGGGGACGCTGTCGTGTAGCCGTGGGCGGGGAAGAGATTAGCGGCGCCTTGTTTATTATCCCGGCGGCCGGGCAGCCGGCTTGGCAGCGTGCATTCTTGGGCGGCGGACGTTGCTTCCTTCCAGAGCTGGCGGCCAGGCAGGAAAGGCGTCAGTGACCCCCTTTCTGCCGCCGGGGATCGCTTTAGGGGCCGCTCGCTTGATACTGGCTCGCTGGAACGAGCGCACGGTCGCCGGCACAGCTTCTCTGGAGCGCCCCTCGGAGGCACGCGCCGTGTGTGCGCCGCCGCTCTGCCGCCGATTCCTCCAGTGTCATCAGTCGGTGTCGAGCGGGCCTCGCATTTAGGCGCATTGTCGGACCGCGAGAGTGGCTATCCGCAGACGTCGTGGAGCAGCTCAGACCGGGCGCCTCCTTTTGTTCGTCGAAGGAAGCGCTCCGAGCGGAATCTCTTTCTCGCTGCCCCGTAGCGTGGATTCCTGGGAAGGAGCCAGATCGTCGTTAAGCCTCCATCCATTGTCGTCTCGGGTGGGCCTGCCACCGAGTAGAGTCGGGTCATCGTACGTCTCTGCTGCTCGGTGTGTTTAAGCGCGCTGCTCTCGGATCCCCCGCAGTCGCGCGACGCGAGGTTCTGTCACGCCCCTGTATCAACGCGTTGAAGGAACGGCTGTGTACTTGTAGAGCCGGCACATCGGGCGGCGCGCAGCTGCTCTTCTGCGAAAGCGTCGTCGCATCTGCGGATTACAGTGCACCGGAACAGCGAGTGAGCTACGATTTAATGTGAGTATGACGTTCGACGCATTTCGCAAACAGCGTCGAAATAATTTACAGGCTCAGCCGGTTTCTGACTGAAGGAGGAAGCATACCAGTCATTTCTTCAAGAGTTTCGTTTGCTGAGCACGCCACAGCCGATTGTAGCGTGTAAGTTTTGACAGAAAATCTATTTCGTAGATAACAAGTATAATATATCAGTATTGCGGAATTTAGCATTGCATACAGTTCACCGATCTGTGCAATGTTGAATGGGTTGAAAGACTCCTAACAGTAAACGTTCCAGTTGATGGGTTGTTCCCGGCTAACGGTACTGAAATTTAGGCTGAACCGTCGCACGGAGAATGTCGAATAGTGTGCACTGGACGATATTGAGGCGCGAAGAAAGTTCAGTAAGGTGTAATTTAACAACCACTCTTGGCGCTGTATCGAAGTCTTCATCTACGTTGGCGATAGTTGCTCTTCGATGCTCAGATAGCCTGCGGACAAGATTCTGTTCCGGAGCTTGTTTATACAAAGGCACCCGCTATCGTTGATACTCTCGCAGTAAATGTAAATTCACTTCACCAGCTAGTGTGCCTGCGACGGAGACAGGAGCCCTCGGTCTGCAAGTCCAGGCAGCGGGGCTGAAGGGGCTGAGTCTCTGCCACCGGATGTGTATCTGATCAGTACACAGTCTCTTAACTGCCTACTTTCACCTCTGCATGGGTAGCTAGCTGAACGCTGAAATTGTTGAGCGCTGCAGAGGCTGGCACTGACCAGTTGCGACGCCACGTTGAGTAGTACTCTGAAAACCACCCAATGCAGAGCTGTAGCGCCGTTGACACTTGGAGAATCTCTTACATTTTCTGCTTTAAAAATTGTGGGGCTTTCATGTGCGGCGCTGGGTATACAGCTGAATGGTAGTGAAAACGTGGCAAAGCATTGTTTTGCTACCTTTTTGCCACCTGTTCCCCCACAGTGTCGCTGGCTGCCTTTTTGTCACGCATTGCGAAAAGATATAGTTTTATTCATCGTGCATGGCGTCGTTTAGGCTCATACCAGTTATTTTTTGCTTGTTTGTCTTTGGCTCTGCTTTTTCCTGTGCCAAAAGATCGATATATCCGCCGCGCCTAAAGCATTTCAAAACGAAGAGCGTAACGGATCGTGCGCCTGATCAGTTTTCATTGATCGACTGACGCTAAAGGGGTGAAGGGGGCCGTCTCGGCAGCTACACCGTTGAAGCCACGTTGTGTATGGAGCCGCTTTATTGACGAGCTGAATGTCGATCGCTCTCTGTCAGGTTTGTGAGCGCTTTGTCTTGCCGCCGAGGTGATGGCGGCGCCCCCGGTGTCATCCCGCCCCGAGCTCAAGAACCCGACGGCCCCTAGCCTCGTCATTGTGTGCTTGCGCAGTGCGTTTCAATCGATGCAAAGTAGCTTGCATAACTCTGGAAAGTGCCGCGCAAAGTGGAAGGCGGGCATGGTTTGCTTGAAAAGGAGGTGGCGTGCGGTTGCTTTCGATGATCGAATTTCGCCCCCACCGCAGACTATTGGGCGCGATGGCCAGGAGCGATGAGACAGCGCTCGTTTCGTATTTTGTTCGCGCGGTTTTCACCTTTATGTGCCATGAATCCGGCCTCTGTATATCTGCAGTAGCGAATGCGGTTCACCCTCGCGCGAAACTCGCGATGCGAATGAACAACTTATTTCCTATTGGCCGCTCGTCTCTGATTTGAGAGAAGCGCCGGGTTGGCCGCACACACGGCTGCACGTTATTGAGGCTTTGTTTCACGACACTTTTCTTTGCCGAGAAGAATATTTTTTTTTTCTTCGCGGCTCAGTCGAGATGCTTCAGTGCTTTGGCATATACACCATACAAAGAGTGTTCCCAGATGTGTATATGTGGTCGGTTCGAATCCCTATCGCTAACTAGCCTCCAATCTGACTGTATCATATGGATGCTATATTGTTAATGATCAGGTTTTACTAGGCTAATGCAGATTAACTTCCGGAGAACAATGACAATTACCTTTATGAACGAAAAGCAACTCTTACAATTCAATTATGGAAATGCAGAATACACATTACAAAGAATCCACGAATTCAAGTACCTTGGCGTAGTATTCTACCCGAACCTAAAATGGCATAAGCATGTTGACACTATATGTGATAAACTTGAGTGTGCACAGAAAAAGGCTAGCATATTCATTTTTAACTGGTATGGTCGCCACTGTTCCTCTTCAAAGCATTACAAGGTGTTACCACTGAAATCCCTCGAGCATCGACGAAACTGTGACAGTCTCATCATGATACACAAAATTGTGCACACGTTCGTTTCTTTAACTGCCCCCACTTCATTCAGCAGTTGTCCTGCACGTGTGACCCGCAGCACCAATCCTATGAACATCATGCCGTACAGGTCCTTCGTTGATTGCCATAAATTTTCTTTTTTTCCGCACACAGTTGAGATGGGGAATGAACTTCAAGGTTCGCTGCGGCAGCTACCACCTGAGCAGTTGGTTCAAAAAGAACCCCTTTATGTATTGAATTTGCAGTATTCTTCTTTGTCTTGTGTAACCACTCCTGCAATGTCTCAAAACCTGAGACAGCAGTGTCTCTTAATAAATAAATAAATAAATAAGCTCCGCCTAAGTGTGTGACGTGGGTGTTTCCGCGTAAGATCGAACAAAGGATGGTCGGTCGATCTTTTATATTTATTTTAAAAATTTTATGTATCGTTGCCTGATGACTGGAAAGAAGAGAGCTTTTTTTTTTCTTTTTTCTTTTTTTTTTTTTTTTTTTTTTTTTTTTGTACGCAAACTTGCCATAAGACATATTATATAAACTCATGTAAATGGTTTTCCGTGAGGAACCGGAGCAGGCTCCCGCTCTTAGCGTTGTCGGTGAGCCATTTAGAAAAGTCATCTTCCCTTGTTGTGGTTCGCGCAGAATCTTTGTCCTTGATTCCCTTGTCCCTGCACAAGTCCATAGCAGGTGGCGAACATCCACTTCTGCAGCTGGTGTGGAACACTTTGGGCATGTGGTTGGTCCGATTTCAGCTTGCGATTCCCATCGGCATTTTACCGACGGGGTAAGGGCCGCCCCAGCTCTTATCCTTCTAAGGGAAACCTCCTCCAATCTCGTTAAGTTACGAGGGAGTGGGAATGTACACGGGGGAATGAGGGCACGTGTACTTTTCCTTAAAGAGGATGCTAAAATGGAAACAGCGGAGCGGGCATCGAAAGGGAGCCTGGTGGGGGGCGCATTAGTGTGTGGAACTTCGTGTGTGAGGTGGTCAACTTTTCTCTGCTCAGCGTTCTCAGCATTGTCTTGTGTCCAATGTATCTGGATGCTTATCTTTGTTTTTTTATTGAGTGCGTGGATTTCCTGGGTAACAAATAGCGTCTTCGTCACTTTCTTTAGTTGTTTTATGGCGGCTAAGGAGTCTGTATAGATGTGGGCTTCTGTTATCGAATCTATTTTATTTATGGCCTCCATAGCATCGCGGATTGCATAGAGTTCCATCACAAGGGGGTCCGGGTATTCTAAAAGATATTCTTTATGTACCTTTAGTTCGCTGTGTGTTGGACTAGTAGCTGCTGTTCTACCGCCATTTTCTATAATTGATGCGTCCGTATATGCAATTAAGGTACCTGGAAGTGCATCAACCAGAGGTCGAGATGCCAGCTTTTCTTTGCGACGAAGCCGAGTGGTCTTGTTTGTCATGATAGTAGTGAATTCCCAAGGAGGGGAGTCAGCCATTGGTGGTGTTCGAACTGCCACTTCGTTGTACAAGGATGCTATGGGCGTAACGTACTTTCGCTTCATATCCCTTGTTGCCTCTCGTTGCTCAATTAATTCTGTCAACGTATTTATCTGTGCAAACTCTTGGAGAATAGGGATAGGGGTAAGTTTTGGTAAGGCCGTGATAGTGCGCATTGCGTTTCTATTTATTGTTTCCAATTTTGCCCATTGCCGCCTCGTGAGTCTTTGGAATTGGGCCTGGTATAGTATCCTCGGCTGTAACACTGATTGTACAAGACGTCTTGCCATGTCCGCTCGAGCTCCTCCTCCCCTAGACGAAATGCGTTTTATCAAGTTTAAGGAAGTCGCAGCTACTTTTTTCACTTTATGAAGCCATTGTGTTCCTTTGCCGGATTTGTGAATTTCTAGGCCAAGAACTCTCAACTCGTCCACCTCTTCCAGTGCCTGATTTCCAATCTTTAGGGGGACTCTTTGCGTTGCCAATTGTTTTCTTCCATTCTTGTTAGCAACATGAATGTAACTGGACTTTTGAGGTGATAATTCCAGGCCTGCACTTTGCACGTACTCATCTATGGTATTTAAAGCCTCTTGCAGATGCCGAATCTGTCTGTCAATTTGTTTATGAACAGACCAAATCGTGACATCATCTGCGTATATCATGAACCCCACTTCTGGTATTTTAGCTAATTTCCACGCCAATGGGATCAGTGCGATATTAAATAATAAAGGTGCTAACACTGACCCTTGTGGCACGCCTCTGTTCGAGGTGTAATTGCCAATTTGTTTTCCGTTTATCCGGATAGAAAACGTCCTGTCCTTAAGCAGATTATGTACTGCTTTTATGACCTGCAAGGGAATGCCCATACATTCCATGTTGCTAAGAATCTTGGCATGTAACACGTTGTCGTATGCCTTCGCCATGTCGGTAGCCACTACAGTGCGCACTAGGTGGCTATAAGGCGACACGTGTATGACCTCTTCAGCGAGCACAGCCAGTCCATTTTCTGTCCCAAGGTTTGTTCGGAACCCAATTTGTCGAGCATGGTATTTTTTATTACTTTCCAACCACCATGACAGGCGGGTGGCTATCATCTTTTCATAGATTTTGCAAATTGTGGGTGTTAGCGAGATAGGCCGCAAAGATTCTAGACTTGTGGGAGGTTTCCCAGCCTTTAATATTGTTACCACCACCGAGTGTTTCCAGCCGAGTGGAATGTCTCCTCCTTGCCATACCTCATTTACCACATCCAACAAGCCGTCAACTGCGGCTCCTTCTAAATTCTTGAATACTTCATAAGGAATATCGTCATGTCCAGGCGCAGTTTTACCATTCGCTTCTTCTATAGCAGCCAATAACTCCAATTTGGTAAATGGTAATGTTATTCCTGTTTTATCAACCACATCCACTGTCGGTGAAGGCGCCGGATAATGTGCGTGGTTCGGGAAGAAAAGGGCAGCAGCCTGATCTGCAAACTCTTCTGGTGTAAGCTGTAATGCGAGTCTAATACTTTCTGCATGATCTTTAACCTGCCGCCTCTTTTCCATGCCATGGAAAGTCCTCCAGAGGGCCTTGTTATTCGTTCCTGAGCCCAAACGACTGCACCACTCATCCCATCTCCTATGAGCCAGCTGTTTTTCATATCGGCGTGCCTGTGCCGTCACTCTGTTTACCTCAATTCTTCTTTGCACGTCTTCAGGATGGCGACCAGCCTGTATCTCGGCCCGCTTTCGGCGTGCCCAAAGTTTTAGTAGGTGCAGGTCGGGAGTTGGCTGATCTTCGTTCACTGTAGTTGTAATGGTGTGATCCTTGAGTACCGTTTGAAGGGTATAGAGTATTCGGGCTAACTGAATGAGTTCGAGTATCCTGCCGTACACCATCCCAATGTGTAACAGACGCTTTCTTTCGAATTTTCTTCATATGTCTCAAATTAAGACCAATACCAATGGGGACATGATCACTACCCCACGCATCTAATTCCGCCTGCCATAGTGGTGCACCAGGGCCCTTCCACCACGTCAAGTCTGGTGAGCGTGTTTGTGTTGCAGGTAGTGTTGCGACTCCTGGATGATTTAGCAGTGTAAATTCCATTTCTGTGAAGGCAGTATGAACTTGATCACCCCTTTTAGAATCATAATCATATCCCCATACGGTGTGCGGAGCGTTAAAATCTCCACCGATTAGTATCGCAATTCCAGGGTATGAATGGCGAATATGCTTAACCCATCCAAGATTAAGCACTGTGTTTCTTGGCCTAGCGTACATGGACACTAATATAAGGGGCGTTTTGTTCGGACGCGTGAGTACAGCAACTACTTCCTGCTGAGTGTTGCACCACTTGCTCAAGTCAAGTGGCGTTTGGGGAATGTTGGCCCTAATGTAAACGGCAGTTTTTCCTGGTATTTCGGCCTCTGCTCTTGCTCGTTTATCAGGGATAGAAGGACAATGGTACCCTATATATCCTGTTATTGAATATAACCTATTGTGCTCCTGTATCAAGAACGCCCATGATTGTAGCTTACCGTACAATAATTTTGTATTTATTTCCCCAACTTTATTACAGAGCCCTCTGCAGTTCCATTGTGTAATCTGTTGCCACTTGTTTCGGCTACTTCTATCCATGATGTAAGCTGCTCTGAATGAGGTGTGTCAGTTGCGTAAGCGTGTCCAGTACCGCCTTCCAAATAGGTATGTTATCGGCAGGTTTACAATTCGGAGCATCCACTAACCTTGCTGTCGTACTGCCTGCAAGCGTTTCTTTCTGTTTTTCTGAGCTCTCCTTTCGTCGTTGGGCTATATGTGCTTTCTTTTGTCGCAGCTGTGCAATTTGTGCTGAAAGCATCGCAATTTCTTTTTCTATTGCATCCTGCTGGCTTGTGCAGTCTTTAAGGTCCGGAAAATCATCAGTAGTGAATGCCACTGTGCTCCGTTATTTTTTAATATATTAATTTCCATGCGCAGCGAAAAAATTTTTGGCAGCAAAACCGATTGCAGCTCTCTTCTTTCCATGTTTTAGCGTAGAAGCAAAAGATGCACTGTTCTGAGGTGGTTGCACAGAACAGTGCATCTTTTGCTTCTACGCTAAAACATGGAAAGAAGAGAGCTGCAATCGGTTTTGCTGCCAAAAATTTTTTCGCTGCACATGGAAATTAATATCGACGAAGAGGTGGAGTGCCGCGCTTATATTCTCTGTTGTTTTGGCCAACTTTGGTTATGAATTACACAAAATATGTTAACGTTAGGTACCTGAAAATTGTCTGAATATATGCATGTTGTGTGTGTGTGTGTGTGTGTGTGTGTGTGTGTGTGTGTGTGTGTGTGTGTGTGTGTGTGTGTGTGTGTGTGTGTGTGTGTGTGTGTGTGTGTGTGTGTGTGTGTGTGTGTGTGTGTGTGTGTGTGTGTGTGTGTGTGTGTGTGTGTGTGTGTGTGTGTGTGTGTGTGTGTGTGTGTGTGTGTGTGTGTGTGTGTGTGTGTGGTTGGTTGGTTGGTTGGTTGGTTTGTGGGGTTTAACGTCCCAAAGCAACTCAGGCTATGAGAGACGCTGTGTGTGTGTGTGTGTGTGTGTGTGTGTGTGTGTGTGTGTGTGTGTGTGTGTGTGTGTGTGTGTGTGTGTGTGTGTGTGTGTGTGTGTGTGTGTGTGTGTGTGTGTGTGTGTGTGTGTGTGTGTGTGTGAGAGAGAGAGAGAGAGAGTTAATTTTCGCTTTTCTGGGTGGCGTAGATATTTCTATATATTTCTCAAATTCGGCCCAGGAAACGAAATTTTACCTACTTTACAGGGCTTTATTTTAAAAAAAGGTTTATGGCAGAGCAGCAATAACTCGATGCTATGTTCTCAGTATAATTATCTATCAAACACATCAAGGTTATATTTATATAACGTTTCAATAGAGATATACTATCGCGCTAATTTCAAGAAAAGAGTGAAGAATGAAAATTCCTGTAGACAATTAAAGAAACAAACCCATTTTTTATGTGTCTTAAACTTTGTCCATCTATTCGCCTCTACCTCAGCTTTCAAAATCATTAAAATATGTTGCCTAATTTTGTTTCACTAGTAATTACGGCCACTTCAATAAGGCCCTTGTGCAAGGTGCAGCGCACCACGCAAATCTGAAGACTCTACGGCATTTGTGAATCGCCCACGATTTTTAAATTTTGGCATAATATTGTAGCAGGGAAAAATATATTTACAAAAGAGAATTAAACATATATACAATGAGAGACAGCCAATGAGCCAGGCAATGAGGGCCCCCCGTTCGACGCACTTCTTTTCACCTTCCGAAACAAAGAAACAATCTTTTGTTTTGTCTTACGTGGAAACACCCACGTGATGGCGCCCTGTGGTCGTCTCTGATTACATGCATACTCATCAGCACACAGCCGTAATATACCACTTTATCTGAAAGACATGACATATATATATAGGCTGATGTGATCGGGGCTCGGGGGCCAAGGCTTCACCGCGGTGGAACCATGGGGAGTCGAGACGCAGGAGAAAGAACAGGCGCAGCCAGGGAGGATAGGCGGAGAATAAGGTTTTATGCACTTTTTACATGATGGGATATTTACAGGTAGGAGGAAGAAAATAGAGCTCTCTGTGCAGACAATTTCCACCGCTTAAATACGGTCGGTTGTTGCCCCACTTCCCTAGCTGGGGAAACAAAGTTCAATCGATGAAGTCCAATCAGTGGGGCACAAGAGATCGCTCTGTGTGCCGCCCACTGCCGAGTGTGGTGCTCGAACCTCCTCTCACATCTTTCGGTGGCGAGGGCAAACTTCTCCGATGTCGATGACGATGTTGTTCTGGTGGTGGGGATCCTGCACCAAGGCGAAACAGCCCGCGAAGTCGCCCACTGGCGGCGGTCATTTCCCCCGCGTAATTCCAAGAAGGTCACCCGCCTGCTTTGAGAATGCGGCGAGCGGGGTCAAGGCCGCTCGGTGACGCGCCTCATAGTCCCTTCAACACAACGACAGGTTCCCTGATGTTGCCGCCGTGGATGCCAAGGGGGATTAAATGCCCGAAAGGCAGCCCGTCTCTGTCCCGAAGAGGGGAGGGCGGGGGAGTGTTGACCACCGCCGCAGTAGACAAAAGGTCACTCCCCCGGCGGCGCCGTCGCTTAGATGCCTTTGGCCGTGGTCGCTCGGCGGCGTCCGCTAGACCCGTTTCTGTCTTCAGCCGCTGAACAATCTGCGCGAACCTCGGCAGGAGCCCCATTCACAACAAGGCTTCTGCATGTTCTCATGCTGTGTTCTTAGTGCACGGTTGCTTGTTTGCAAAAGCGTACGCGTATGCACATGAGTTCTCGCAGGCCTCACTCTCCTAGGGCCCGCCACATGGCGGACAGTGACCTCGGAGGTGTGCTGGCAACCAAAACATGTGGCTGTAACCGACTTGTGCCTTTCTCGATTGGTTGCGTCGCTTGGGTTTGAAATGGATAGGCTTCGTCACTGCATCCCGTAGCTGCGTGCCCTCCTTACCGTGCTGCAAGAGGCTTCCTCTCGCAAGAATGTACTGTAAGCGGAATTTCGATCCGAGAAAAAAGGCTCCTTACTGGAAGTATGCTGCTACATGGAGCTCGCGTCTAAGGGAGACGGAGAGGAAACTAATCCTGCTTGTGCCATGGATGATGTCACCGCACAGGGCATGGGGAAAGGTCGCGAAGTCCAAGGGCTGTTATTCGTATTAGGGAGTATGCGGAGCGTTCACGCCAACTGTAAGGAAGTGATTGTTCACTAAACGGTACTAGTTGGGTTCACGCCAACGCATTGCTCAGTTCAGTGCCTCATTGCTTGCACCTCCGCTCCCGGTGGAGTATTAACTGAACACATTTGTCGCAGACGCGAAAGAAGCTTAAATACGGGTGGAGTTGCCTAATCTAACGCCGCTGTTAGATTACAGGACAGCACAGGGACAGTCGTCGTTTCATATAACACGGTAGTTTTGTACGATATTTAAATGTGACCCACTTTGAGCGGGATACTTTTTTGTGCCATGACGCCCACGCTCGTGACTGCAGCCTGCGCCGGAAGAGTCCCCCACTCTCCCCTCCCCTTTCGTTCCTCTTCCTCGTGTAAGCTCTGTTACTTCCTCTCGTGCCTAGATGGCTAGCGGCTTTCCTTTTAAGTCTGAATAAAAGTAGACGGAATAAATGAAAAGAGCCTGGTATGGCGGGAAATGGGATTAGCCAAATTGACTCGGCTCGGAAACCAATTCTGTGTCATGCTTCGCTGAAGCCTTGTTTTTCTTGCGCGCCCTCAGCACGTGTAATTCGCGAGCGCCGATTTACCTGCCGCCCGTACAAGTTTTCGTCGTTCGCGCAGCCGCACAATAGGGCGCTCGTTCAACCGAGTTCGTTTTGCGCGTGACCTTTGGCTTTTTCTTGGTTCCCTTTTATCCCACGCCATTTGAGTGGATTGCCCGTACTACGTGGAGTGTACTAGAGGCTTCTGCTGTAGCATTTGAGCGTTTCTTTCTTCTATTTTCTTCTAAATTTTTTTTTTTTGTCTTACGCGGAAGCGTTTTGTGTCAACCTCAGCCGGCGGATGGGCTAGAAGCACATAGTACTGCCGGTATAGAGACAGCGGTACAAAGTATGCTAGGAACGAGGTAGCTACAGGAGTTTTCATTTGCCTGCTTCTTTCGTTACGGTTTACTGCAACCGGAACAAACCGGAACAAGCACGAGAATTTCGTTTGTTTTTCCGTGATGTTTACTTCTCGTTTTCTTTCTTCCCCCCCCCCCCCCCCCCCCCCCCCCTTATGAGGAGCTCCGGTTTAACAACTGCGAAGCGTTTAAGGCGAAACTAATCATTCGCGTTGTAGAAAAAAAGAAACGATAAAAAGCGCGTAGCCTTCCAGCCTATGCGAAGTATTGAGCGCAAGCGTCACCACTGGAGCGAATGGCGCTAGTGTCGACCTAGGGGAGCAAGTGGGATAACGTGACTCCTCTTACTGCTGCTGGAGCGGACGTTCGATTGAATTTGCGCGTTTTAAAAGCTAACAGTCGCGTTTATTTCTGTAGTCTTGGTTGATAACGAGTACCAGCATTGCACTTTTTGATCTTGCATTGTTGCTGAGGCTGCTGAAGTTTATTACAGCTGTTGCTACGGTCTGTACTGTTTTACCGAGATGTAAGGGACGGAACCCGGCGCAAGCTCCCATTGCTACCCGAAAAATAAGCTCACAGAATATTCCTTAATCAAGATTTGAATGGGCAAAGAAGCGAGTGGCCATTCGCACGTGTGCAGCAGACACTTCGGCGAGCAAGATTTCGTCCGTGGAGATGGTGCTAAATAGTTCGGTGAGCGGCAGAAGGAACGGCACGCGCGTCTTAATTTGCGCTTATCGCTTGTGAAGCTAGCGATTCTATTGCTGGAGGGATGGAAAAGATGCTGGCTTCTTCACGGAACATTAGCCTCCCAGAAAAACGGAGGATTGTGCGAAAGTCAGAAGGTCTCAAATTTTTTAGGATAAAGGCGTTGTCACGGAAGTTTCACTGAAATGAACTAGAATAATTCTGCCGCCACGGGCAGCGGTATGCATGGCGAGTTGTCTCAGGCAGCGTCTCCTGTACTGAAGTGATTTCAAATGACAGAGTCTGTGAATAAAGGAAAGATAGAACATCACATGCATGTTGTGATGTGCTGAGGTATATGCGTAAAAAAAAAAAAAAAAGAAAGAAAGCTACTTTGTGCGGGGAAAACAAATATCCGCTCGAACCGAGAGTGCCAATGGCGATAATCAGTGCGCAAGAACATGCTGCACGGAACGCACTTCTTTACACTTGCTATAAAACTTAATCCACGTCTTCCCCACAGCCAAGTTTGTCTGCTCTACTATACGTTCAAGGGAGCAGC
Source organism: Amblyomma maculatum (assembly GCF_055883805.1). Classification (NCBI taxonomy): domain Eukaryota; kingdom Metazoa; phylum Arthropoda; class Arachnida; order Ixodida; family Ixodidae; genus Amblyomma; species Amblyomma maculatum. The sequence goes on along the minus strand of NC_139344.1, from coordinate 165,338,686 downwards.
AGGCGAACGGTGCCGCTTCCGCCGGCACTATTCGAAGACACTCAGCATCTGTCAGGCACCTGACCGCTCCGCTGCTCTAGCAGAGGAATCCCTTTACATGTACAGTGACCGCTTACATCTTACTGGTTGTATTATAGCAGCTTAAGCTTTATATATATATATATATATATATATATATATATATATATATATATATATATATATATATATATATATATAAACAGCAACAGCAATGTGGCAGCTGGCGCGCGTCGTTGTCGCAGTAGTTAAAGCTCGCCAACTTCGATAACTCTTATTCGGTGAAGTGCTTTCTTGCCGAATTAATGGGTCTGATACCTGAAATTAAGCTGATACAGGTCCAGACCGAGGTGTGTATTAAATAAATAAATGAACGTAATATTAACGTGCAACTAAACTGCCTAGGAAAGCGTCCTACGGCAGCAGTTCAATACGCGTCATCCCACTTAGTTCGTCACACGGGCGCTTCCGAGAGGTGGCGCCACGGTATGTTTGCAGCACTGCGAAAGGCAGAGGCACCCCGGTCCAGTCAGGATCACGTGCACTACAATAGGCAATTGTACTCCTACGCGCCGCTCCCCCCCCCCCCCCCCCCCCCAATTGGCGGGGATAACAGTAGGAACACAATTCTCTATTATAGTGCGCAGGGGCGAGATCGAGGCACTTAGGAGTACAATTGCAAGGGCTCCTCCGCCATTCGCAGTGCTGCAGATATCTTGTGAGACAAAGTGCAGGTCGCCTCAGCCCAGCGTCACGCACTTGGCAGGAGTAAGCGGCCTGTGTGTCGCTAAATTCGGTCGCATCACTTCCCACATTTATAGGAATGAGGATTTGTGGTGAATACAGGATGCCCTGGCTGCAGAACAACATGAATTTCTGTATTTTTGTCCTTCTGTAAGAATTGTGAAACTAATGTGCTCTGGCTGGTTGTATTATTCCATCTCTTTGTTCTCCAGACTATCCAGTATTTTCGGCGTTGTAAGCGAAAAACTAGAGGTGCCAGGTGGTAGCCGACAGGGGAAGCGGTTGCGACGTGATTGAGATGACGTCACACACATGGCAAGGCCGCGTTGCCAAGCGCTACCAGCTCGGGGCTTCTTCGCCTCTGAGGTGGGAGGGGGAGATCGGAATTCAGCCTTCCAGAACCCTCGGGACTCGACACCTTGCCCGTAGGCTACGCAAGCACGTTCGTACGGCTTGGTTAAGTGATAATGTGGTAGATTTCGACTATATGCTAATGAGTATGTGTCGGATAAGAGACGGACAAATGAAAGGGATCAGTGATTAAGATGAACGAGGACCTGCAGGGGAGCCGTGAACGCTGTCGCGTCATACCTTTGTGGTTTCAATTTGGTTTCAATTTGGTTTCAATTTTACGCGGGCGGATAAAGACCAAAATTAAACTGAGCCACCACCTGTCGATTCTGTCAACACTACAATCGTCAGCGAAATTGTATCCTGGCAAGGTCAGCTCTAGTCGGGCTGATGACGCATTCTTTATTTCTGCTGCCAACATACAACCGAGGCGTAGGCTCTCTTTAGTAAGGTTGGGTCTTTAAGGTAAACTCGTGTGTCGAAGGCCGGCTCTAAACAAACAAACAAAGATCGTGAGGTGGGGTGAATTAGCGCTCTGTTGTTGAAGGTGTAAAACAGCAGCTCGAATCGTCCGCTTAAATCACTTGTTTTTTAATAACCAAAAAAAAAAAAAACCCAAGAGTCGGCAGCACGCAGATCATTTACCGCTTCGCTTCTCCTGTATGTGGGCTACATTTCACGTTGTGTTCTGACACACTTGTGAGCCGAAACCAGTGTTTAACAACAACAACAAAAAAAAAGGAACAATTCGACTCATGCGGCAGTGTATGCCAACACATTTTAAGTCTACCTGCCGTTTGCATGTTCTGTGCACAGCTTCAGCTGCTGGATGATCAATTTGGCGCCTTGAATTTTCCAAAGCGGGCTTGTGGTATCGGGACGCTTCTGGGGGTGTCTAAGTGGATTGTGGGTTGAGCTTTCTGAAGGGTGCATGGAGGTGGGTACACGGAGGCCTCTGCAGAGTGGAGGTCGGTGGTGAACGGACGCTTGCAGGTGGGAGATGCAGCTTCCTGGCCTAAAGGGTGCCTGGCAGGTGGAGCATTCGCACGCGAACGCCTTCGCCGGACACTTTTTGCGGTAATGAACGCAAACGCGCTTGTAGCTGTCAGGCAGACCGGCAGAGGAAATTCTTCACCGCTGACTGAACGCAATTATGAAGCTGCACAATCCACGCACAACGTCTTGCGCTCAAGTCGGAAGGCCGTGTGCAAACTGTCGCCTCTGAAGTGGCCAATCGATGTCTGGTAGCAAGCGCGATGCGAATGGTCAAATTTGCCAGTTGCTTTCTTGTGACAGGATTTTTTTAATCAGCGACCGCTGTGCTTGGAGGGAAATGTCATTTCAAGAGTCAAAATAGCTTTTTCCAGTCTGCAACTGGTGGCGGGGGCTGGAAGGGGCGGCGGAACCCTCCGGCGACCACGTAGCGCGTGCGTGCGCATGCTTGCAAGTAGGCCACCCTGGAAACAGGAAGGAAATTTCTTGCTGCGCGAACGTGAATGCGTTCGCACCGTGGACGAACCGGCTCCACGGACTGCTACATCGTGTTGTTTTTGTTGCTGATATTTCCACTCTATGTACCGTTAATGGTATCCTCTTTTTGTGTGTATATGTGTTGAAGGCCGGTCTGTTCCGCGTTGTAAAAAAAAAAAAAAAAAAAAAAAAAGAAAAGAAAAGACCACCGTGGTACGGAGGAAAACTTCTTTCAGCTGCGGGCTTCATTCCATTCATTGTTGTATAACGGGTTCTGCAAACGAAGCGCTAGAGCATGTACTCGCACTGTTTTTCTTATGGCCATTTCTGCCGGAATCTGTGCTCTTCCTTATGGAAGTGGTGCATTGGAGTAGCGCGTTGAAGCAGGCACCGCGCTTTAGAGCACGGTGCTTTCGACTTTCGCTGCGAAGTCCGATCGCTTTTGCTGGTTCGGTGTGGAAAATTCGCAGTGTGAGGTTATTGTAATACCCTTGCTATACGAGTGTCTTCGAACGACATTTGAGTCGAATGACTCCTGCGGTGCTACGTGAAAATTTCCAAACACAATCGAAAGCTTCAGCATTCACTCGTGGCATTGCATTGTCACTGCTGCAGGGAGTTTCGCATCTGTACGTTCGCTCGTTTTCACTGTGTACAACGCACAACGACACGGTGACGGTGGTGACCTGGGCCGCACTAGACAGACAACAACGCCAGCACGTCCATCAGCCGTATATTAATGTAGTGCGATATATTATTCAACCGTACCGTATCAACAACCTTAGATATGCGGATGATACCACTTTAATGGCAGAAAGTGAAGTGGAACTCAAGAGACTTCTGATGCGCGTACAAGAGGAGAGTGAGAAGTTTGGGCTTAAACTGAACATTAAAAAGACGAAGATCATGGCGTCTTGCCCTATCAAGTCCTGGAGCATCAATAGACAAGAAGTGGAAGCTGTGACAGATTTTCTGTTCTTGGGCGCCAAGATTACCTCGGAAGGAGACTGCAGCCATGAAATTAGGAGACGCCTGCTTCTGGGAAAGAGAGCAATGGTTAGCCTTGACCGCCTAGTAAAGAGCAGAGACATTAGTCTGCCAACCAAGATCCGTATAACTCGTGCTATGGTCTTTCCAGTTGTGATGTATGGATGCGAGAGTTGGACTGTGAAAAAGGCTGACCGCCGAAGAATTGACGCGTTTGAATTGTGGTGCTGGCGAAGACTCTTGAGAGTTCCTTGGACTGCCAGAAGATCAAATCAGTCGATATTGTCGACCATAAACCCTGACTGCTCATTGGAGGGTCAAATTCTAAAGTTAAAGCTCAGCTACTTTGGTCATCTGATGAGAAGAGAGGAGTCGCTGGAGAAAGATTTGATGTTGGGAAAGGTTGAGGGTCGCCGGAGAAGGGGTAGGCAGCGAACGCGATGGTTAGATGGCATCCTCGAGGCATTGCAGTTGAAGCTATGTGATGTTAAGAAGATAGTGAGAGACCGGAAAGCGTGGCGTGACATGGTCCATAGGGTCACGAAGAGTCGGACACGACTGAACGCCTGAACTGAACTGATATATTATTCAGTCCAACGGCACTGGGACGGCCCCCTTTGTGTCTTTGGCAGATGGGCGGCTTCTCGAAAACTTCACTTCGATGAAGCGATGGTGCGACAATATCTTCGCTTGTCTATATCTACGTCATCCCTGTTCAGGATAAGCGAAATGAGCGGCCTCCGTTATTCCATATTTGCATACTTGCATATTTGCATACCAGCGATAAACGCTTGCCAAATGATAACAATTTATTCGACGGGAAGCCATCCGCGCGAGTAGCCTAGCGAGTACACAGGGCTCGTGATTTCCCCGATTGTCCAGGTCGAGCCAATTCACAAGTTTTAGTGAATGCAAATGGCCATCGAGTGTAGTTGGCAAACGGCCATCGATTACAAATGGCTCATATCGCATGACGCGCATACAACGAACGGAAAGCGTTGACGTGACCTTGATTGCTGAGCAATATGCTTTTGCTAGGCGGCCAGCAGCAGTCGTAGCCGCCGCTCTCAGTGATTGGCTGCAGTGAGACTTGGAAATTTTAAGGCGAAATCCTTTAATGCCTCATACTCTCGTTAGCAAATGTGTCCGCGTTTCGAGAGCGAGAGTTAAAAATAAATTAATAAACCTTGTCTCCACCGGGAATCGAAACTCCATCTCTTGGATCCACAGCCGAGCGCTTTACCACCGTGCGAAGCCCCGGATCGTGAAACGCTTCTTCATAATTCCGCTTTTCTACCGTGAGAATGATGGCTGGATTCCGCTAATGACAGATACTCTGAGCCTTTCCTTTCCAGTAAACGAATTATAGAACGCCGGTGAACTTTGATGCGTTCAATGAAATGCTGGTTATGTTCGACAAGGGGCGCGCGATGTACCGTTACGACAGGTCATGACGTCACCAGGCGATTCATACATATGCAAAGCTGACCCCGCCGGGCGTCCGATCGAGGTGTCCGTGCGGCGCCTTTCATTTGCCGCTTCCTCGAACCACACAGCAAACAGCAGCAGACACAGATGTCTATGAGGCGTTAGTACAGCAGGCATCAGCGGCGTTTGAAATTGATTTACAGATTAGAAAAGGCGCAGTATATGTTACAATTCTCCGCGGACGCATGTACCGCGCCGTAAAGGAAGGGAAGAAGGTGGGAGTGAAACAAGAGAGGGAGATAGAAGTGCCGTAGTGGACGCGGCTGCGATTCACCGCGCTATAATGGCTTTTGTCTCATTGCACTTTAGTGATCCAAAGTGCCCTCTAGAATTTTTTCTAGCAATCTTTCGAATCGACACTGTTCGCATTAAAGGCCGAAGAATGTTAAAATTCCATGGGTATTATATCATATGTTTATATTTTTTACGCACGTACCCTTTTTTTAAAATCTGCTGACTGCATAGTCCTGGCATTTTTTTATGAGAGAAAAAAAACCTCTTCTATTGCGCAACCACAACGAGCAGTACACGGTAAGTAAAAAGTAGATTTTGTTTCTTCTATCTGTGCTAAAAATTCCCACCCATTAATACCCCGCCGGAGTGACGCAGTGGTTACGGCGCTCGACTACTGTTCCCAAGGGTGTGGGATCGTATTCCGGCCTCGGCGGCCGCTTTTCGATGGAGGCGAAAAGCAAGGTGCCTGTGTGCTGTGCGATGTCAGTGCACGTTAAAGAACCCCAGGTGGTCGAAATTTCCGGATTCCTCCACTACGGCGTCTCTCATAACCTGAGTCACTTTGGAACGTTAAACTCCACAAACCACCCATTAATATTATCTTTTCTTTCTAACGGACTAAGGATTGATTAGAGTCCTGGAATGGTTATGCAAAAGACATTGATTGGAATCTGTGGAAAATTTTCTCGCTTACAGTGTGTAGTTTCTTAGGAAAAGTATACAGACCTCCAGAAATCTTGTTTTCATAAAAATGCGGGTAAAGCCTCTGAAAACGCCCATTTTTCCTCTCGTCATGACCACGAAAGAGGGTTAAAAAAAAAAAAAGCATTGCTGAATTCGGGGAATACTGAAGTGTAATGAATTTTCCGAACCCGAAAGGAAGGCTATATCAGACGGTTGCATAATATAACAGTTGAGGTATTATTTTTGTTTTTGTCAAATGTTTGAACCCACCTCTCAAGAAAGGATGCTGAAATTAAATATTCATCCCTCCGTTCGAAGGTTGTTGCTTGTCGTCAAGAATGCAGCGGCAGATAACGCCCAAAGGAGGCCCTTCAACGTGTGGCGCTGATCCCCCTCCAAAAGGGCTACTTTGTCTAAACGCTACCACTAGCATTTGTAGATATGTCTACCAAGGCTGTGCAGTTTTCTTTATTTTGAGCACACCGGTCGTCAACACAACGTCCTTTGTCACTGTCATGAAAAGGGAAAAATTCTTTTGTGCCTCACTCGTTTGAAGGTTGCTGTCCAGTCGATGCCATTGGTTGAAGATGCTTTGAGGAATTTCGGCGCTTCATTCTTCACTTGTTGCATACACAATGTGTCGTGGCGTGCTCGTCGGCTTCGCCCCGACCGTGATTTTGTACGTGCACGGCATCTGTGATCGTCGTTGGGTTTTGCACATTCCCGTTTGTTTAGGTTGCGCCTCCCTTTGCTGCTGTTTACTACTCTGCAACTCACAAGCACTCGTATTGGAAGCGTTTACAGTTGGCCTCGCGGAACAATACGACAGTGATATACGCAGCAATGACCCGCCTCCGGCGCAGCGCCTCGAATCGTTGTTTGATAGCCGCTATAATCGGAAAGCGGTCGTGGCTATTAGCGTGCAATCGGGCCAAGGAGCCGCGTATATGTGCTGTTCACGGCCAGCAAGGCTGCCGCGTTTGCCCTCACATTACCTCTAATGCACGGCGACGCGTATTGGCGTTCGGCGTATACAAACGACGTGACGCTGAACACTTGCCTCTGGGTGCGCCCGCACGCTAGCGCAGAGAGAATTGCAGGCGACTGAGGACCACCGGAGAACTTGTAAACAATAAGGGGGCTCCGCAACAAACACCACTCCGAAGCGCATCGCTTGCTCAAGCGGAAACTTTCCTTTTTTTTTTTTCTTTACCTGCAAAATTTTTAGCGTATGCAAGCAGTGTGTTTGTGGGCTCGCCTAAACTTATGACTGAGCCGGTAAGTCATGCTGGGAGCGCGTGATTTGTACCGAGCACTGACCCCTACGCTGACAGTCGGCATGTGAAGCCGTGTCTCTGTGGACATGTTCTTAGACAAGCCGTGAGTAAGGAAATGCTTTGTTTAGTTGGCGCTGTGAACTACGTTCGCCGCCTTTGCTACGCTGTTTCCAGTGTATGCATCTTTCACGTGCTTGAAGCTGTGAACTGGCCCGCCTAAAGTTGCCATCGGAGTCTGCCAAACAAGTCAGAAGCCAGAAAGTGATTTCTTCCGTTTATCATGTACGAGGAGGAGGAGGAAAAGGGGGGGGGGCTTCTTGCGGAAGTTACGCGAGGGGGTTGGGAGGGAGGGGAGGGGAGAGATTGTTGGCTCGGCTCTGCGGTGATACATGCATTGCGTAGTGCTGTGTGTGCTTGTTTGCGCTTGTCGGGACATAGTGATCTTGGTTCCCTCCCTCGTGTGATCTTTGTGGCAAGACCAATGTACAGTCGAGATTTTTCAGCGCTTTCAATGGGCTGCGCTTATTCTCGCGTTCCTTGGGACTCCGTTCGCATGGAATGCGTTGTGCCCTGTCAACCCTTGCACGGGCCAGCGAGTTGGCTGCTTCGCTTCGTGGTGTCCAGATCATTTTGCACTGCCTTCTCTCGTGCTAGCTGCGAAGATGTTGCAGCCAAAACGAAAGGGGAAGAAAATATAAGGCATGTTGCAAGCGGCTCATCTCCTCGTCTATCTTCAAGGATGGCAAGCATTTGCAATACAATGCGCAGAGACCGGAAGTGAAGTTTCGTTCAGCTATGGCTGTCAGGTTCGTGTGCTGTAGGTCTCAATCGTTAGGTCACATCTATTCATTGCACGAACAAAGATAACAAACATCATATGTAGCTGTTTCAAGACAAAAGAAAAAAAAGAAAAGCAACAAAGCTTCTTTTGTTTTTTTATCAAACCGTCTTAAACATAAGACTCTAAATGAGTCTTGCGGCTGAAATTTACGTTTCTCATCTTTGCGTTCAGTTCACAGCTGGGTAACCAATAAATACATTTCCTCATCGTTAATTCCCCCCCCCCCCCCTTCCTCTACTGTGAGAAATGGCTGGTCGGTTTAGTTTGCCAGACATTGAACAGGAGAAAGAAAAACACGTGAAAACGAGCAAACGATTAAAATGATGCCCGTCACATTCACGTCATTTTCTGTTTGATTTCTTGTTTGATATTGATTTCTACGGGAAGGCATAATTGAAAGTATGCTCTCCACCGCGTAAAGTCTCACTTATTTCGTTTCGGGCGCTGCATTGGGACCCCATCGCTGATAACCTTCGCTCTTCATTATTCCCTTTATCAACGATTTGCTGTCATTTTTGCTTCCTTTCTCATTTCCTTTTTTTTCTCACTTACAATCAGGCAGATTCCTCGCATTTTCCCTGCTTCTAGCACGCGTTCCGAAATGGTGGGAGAGTTTTCCACTAGAACCTCACAGGCATCTTCCTAACCGTAATTAAAAAAAGAAAAATTAATATATAATATATATCATTGCACGATGTTATGGACTTTGTTCCGGCTACTGTGTGTAGTTTTATTATATACCGGCACGTCATTACTCATGTAACATCGATCACGTGTGCCGAGCGGCTGCCCGCTAATCGCAGTGAGCGTGAATCGCCCGTTTATGCGCAGCCTCCATAGTCGCCGCCTTTCGACTGAGCACGCGCAGTCTTTTTTTTTTTTTTTCAGCTGAAGATCATGATGATAGAGTAAGTAAAATAAAATTCGCTCACTCCTAATAACTACCCGACTTCACCGTGCCTGTCTGCAGAGAGTAGACTTTCATGAACTCGAAAATCGAACTTTATCTCTGTTTATTCTCTACTTGTTCAAACGTTAGAGTAATACGTTAGCGTCGTGTCTCCAAATTCGAAAGGACTTGAGCAACGCTCGCCAGCATCTACATTGAAGCAGATTTCATTTCATTTATTTCCCGCCACTTACAAGGGAATGGGCGGGGAAAAGGCTGCTCGGAGCAGCTTGAAATACCCACATATGGCAGCGCTGGCAAACAGACGCACATTAAGAAAGTAGAAACTAACCAGCGATAAAAATTTGCTGCGCCTATTCATAAAAGGTTTCTCATTCCATGCAGAAACAAAGAGCATACCTTAAAGATGTTGTAGATTGGAATCAATTAAACAGTTTAGTCAAATAACAAAGTCGAACAGCACACTCTAAAAACATCTCTACGCACTACATTACAGAGTCATTGGTAGGGAATTATTTTTTCTCGTGTCTCTCAGCGATGATTGTGATATGTCAACATCTGCTTGTTCAGGAGGCGTGGCAATGGTTTGATAGGCTTTGTAAACCGAAGTTGGTTCTGCTAGTCGGGTCGTTCCAGAGCTCCGGTTTTGCGTCTTCGGTATACTGGCACGCTGCGTGTGAGATTAGCAAGGTTACTTAGTTTATCAAGATTTTTTAAAGTTTCTTTACGTGTCTCTCCACTAGTTTCACCTCATATAACTGAAAAATTCGGATCGTGTCATATATTTAAAACAAACGAATTGCGCGAGTCCTGAACTGAGGATAGTAAATTTACCGCAATGCACGTTTTTGCAGAGAAAAAAAATCCTTTATCCTTTAAAAATGCAACATTGATTTAACTTTATATATATATACTGAACAACTGAGTAACGATGTCTACTTATAATTCCTGCGGTTCTAGATTAACCCTTGATTACAATATTTACATTGCTGTCGCAATTGAGGAATCAATTGAAGCGAGCACCTAATGTCTTCATAGTTTCGATTATTTCTAATTTCTCGTTTCCCATCTGAATATGCGGTGCAAACAATAAGTCTTTACTCCGGGCTCTGAATAAAACGGCTTTTGATTTTTTTTTTTAATGGTTAATAATAGACCAGGACTGCACATTTGAACGAAATATATTCATAACATGTTTCGGATGCCGAAGGGCTCGTGAAGGATGAAACACGTTTTCAGAATTAAATTGTATGCAATCCATGCACTTGTTGCACTTTTGTCCCCCCCCCCCCCCCCCCCCCCCCCTCCTTCTCCTATAATCCGTTCCGTATTTAGTCTACACTAATCCGCTCATGATATCCGCACTGCCTGTGCCGTTCGCACTGGGCTGTTGACGGCCTCTCCAGGCCACTGGCTCGAGAGTTTGCGTATCAAATCCAGCGAATCGGCTTGGCCCCGATGCGTTACGTCACACATGACCAGTACTATAACCATCAGTCGTCGTTAGTGTAGCATCACATTTCTAGGGACTTGGAGCACTTCGGTATCTTTTCAGGCGAGGAAAGCGGGCCCAAGTCACGGACACTGAACAGCAAAATTCTCGAATAGATTTCCCAGAATTCCGTATGCATCGTTGCGATGGCAGCGCTGTTCTCTCGGAACGATTCCTGGCAGCTTGCACAGTCCACTTCTCTGGTGTCGTGTCTCAAGTCGCTGTTCTTTTCCTGATGCAACATGTGGGACCAAATGGCCTAAAACTAAACTCATAAGAGCTTCGGGTGCGCTCGACGGTCGTCGTCGTTTCTCGACGTAGGAATGAATACACGGTTCGTTTACTTCGTGTCATTGTTATTGCTATAGCGTCGCCCGACGTTGTGTTTGTCTCATTTCCCTAGCGACCGGAACTGGCGCTCCATTAGCCGTGTTTACATGAAGGCGACAGTAGCGCATCGTATCGTATCGCATTTAGTAGCGCCGCACGGTAATGCGATGCGACAGCGTTTACATGTATCGTATCAACTCTAGCGTGGTAGTGGCGGAACGCGGTGTCGCCTTTTGAGATGGAGAGGGGTAAGTCGACTTACTCCTCTCAGTCCAGCCTTGCCTGGGGCATTAATGTGATGCGCGTTCCTAGCGCATTACCCCTGTTTACATGAATTCGATGCGCTAGGAACCGGGTTCGATGCGATGCGCTAGCTGTCGCATTCATGTAAACACGGCCATTGCTGCATTTCGTAGCTTTTTGGCCCACCCGTTCAGTTCCTGTTCAGCGGCGTGACATTTTTGGAATTTGCATCACACACAGCCGCAGGTGCCTCCGGTCAGCTCTTGCTTATATAGTTAGAGATACCCTACTTTTCTCCCTTCGCGATAGCGCCCGTGTTTCTTTATCGGAAAATACCGCGCTTGCTTTGCTCGTTGTCTTAATGGGGTGGTTAGCTTATCACAAATACCCCTATCGTCGTAGTCGTCTGGCGCTCCCATTGAGTTTTGTCTACGTTTACGTCACCTTCGTTCACTCTTTCCCGGTCACACGCTTCCGCTTCACGAAAGGAAATCTGTCCAACGCTGAATACGTATATTTACATACGCTTATAGTCTAGTTACAGCCTTTACTAAGCGCACTTGGCTCCCAAGACTGCGTTATGCGCGATTCTTTCTTCCTACCCGTACAAGTGCACAATTTATGCATTTGCTTGGTACAGATGGACGCTGTCCTCAGTGGTGCCTGCTTTAACTATAATTTCGTTTTATTATCTGCTCTCCTGAGGAAGCGAATGCAAGCAGAAGCAATTTTAAGAGTAGTTACGATAAAATGAGCTGTAAGAAGAGCTGTGTGCGATTATTATTACTGTCGCGGAGAAGCGCGTTCTACGTGTCTATTGCCATGCGTAGCATTTACCGGATATTCACTCAAATACTGGCTCAAACAGCCTAGAAACTTTACGAAGCGAATCTTTTAGATTTACTCTGAGCTTTCGATTTGCTCTGCTTATACATGGCAGACGCTATTCTATGTTGCTGACTTTTCAGCTTCCAAACTCCTGTTCCGAAATCGGACGCGACTTGTTTCTAGAGGGTGAGGGTACTCCGCGGTCGAAGGCTACGCGGCTTTTGAGTGGTCCGCGTACTCGGCGTTCCCAGTTGGGTGGCTATACTCGGGGACACCTTTTCTTGGCAATGAAGCCAAAGCTACAGAGCCAAAACGCACCATCTTCCTGCGCAGCTGAATATGGTCCCTAGTTACATGAGTAGTTTATGCAAAAACAAATTGAAATCATAGCGCTAGTTATTTACGGTATAGCTTTTATAACAGAATTGATTTTCCGAAATGAAGCTGTGATGCCTAAAACACTTGTCTTGGTTCCACCAGGTTTTCTTCTGTAATGTCTGTCGCGGGTTTTAGAGACAGCCCCGACTTTGCAGACAAGATGGCGACTGCCGCCTGTTCGGGTCGTTCCGGTTCTGGTTCGTTCACTCCGCAACGACTTGAAGCGTTTTCACCAGACAAGATTCGGGTCAAGTTCAAGAGACGCTGGCTGTCGAAGCAAACGAAAGAAATGATCTGCAACGTCTATGTAGGCCGAAAGCCGCGTGGTCGAACTACATGGCGGAGCGACACGTTTAAAGGCCCCGCCTCTGCGCCCATTGCCAAGAAAAAGTGTCCCCGAGTATAGTTCCGTGCACACGTGCCGCTGGCATGTTTGTTCTGGGCGCGGTGCTGGAAAGCCATTCTATGCTCATGGAACGAAACTCCGTGCGCGAGAGTTGTGCGCGGTATCTGTGCGCTGATGTGTCACTTGTCAATCATCGTGATGACGTCATCAGGGAAATGAAAACGCGGTCTCCATCGGGAATCGAACCTCCATCCCTCGGATCCCCAGCTAAGCTCTCTAGCCAACTGCGCCACGCCCGGGATTGTGAAACACACATCATAATTCCCCTTGTATACCATGAGGATGATAATAGCGATGCAGTTAGTGGTAATGACAATGATTACAGTAGCAGTGATAATGGCGGTACATTTACTGATAACGATACTGAGAGCAAACAGGATGCACCGTGTGCTGCAGCAGCGTTCCAGCTTTCGCATTTCTGCAGTGTAGATTCCATAGTGCTCCCGGAATTTTTTGAGCATTGCAGACGCACTGTGGCATTTACCGGAGGAGAGGTTAAGACACTTTGTTACACGGTCGGCCACAGCTATTGCTCGGCAAGGACATAATCAATGCTCAAGCCATTCTGTTGTGCATAAGCACATTGCTTCATCAAGATGACGAGATGCGCCGACGTTTTGCCAGCATGGCAACTTGTTTTGTTCGCTGTTTTACTAGTAGGCGAGCATCAAAAAATGAGCTGAAAAAAAAAAAAGAATATGTCGTGAACATGTTTGGAGTTGACTGAAATCTATCCTATTAAGACAGTTGTGGAGCTTCTCTGGAAACCATACTTGCTCGATACGCTCAAGCGTCGGAAACAGTTCGCCTGGTCATTTGTGGTGTTGAAAATAGCGAAGAGTAATAAAGGTGCTCAGGGTGGCCAGTGTGCTTTCCTCCTCAGCCACATTTCGTCAGTTAGCATACCTACCCGACATGCTCTCTTGCGTTTTTTACTTTTTTAAGCACTTAAATAGTGGCTAACTATACAAGTGAGACCCGATTTGCTAAAATGGACTGGTGGAACAGGAAAGCGGTATAAAATGCAAGAGATGTAAGAGAGCTGAACAAAATGAAGAGTTTCAAATAAGTCAGAACATTGCGCATGATTAAATTGCGGCATATCGCTCAGGCGCAACGCCGTCGGGGAATGGAGCAGGGCTTCGAAGACCTTCACAGCCGACAGAGGGCTTTCAGTTCCGCGTACAGGTGAAGGTCAAGACGGTTTCTGCATACTGATCGTCTCTCCGTGCCGAATGCACCTATAGTGGCTGCCGTTGTAATGAAAAGGAATAGTTTATTCTCCCTTTCCATCCTAAGAGCGTTCAACTGATGCCATATCGCATGGTCAGGCGCTTTATTTTCATCTTTTAGTATTATTATTATTATTATTATTATTATTATTATTATTATTATTATTATTATTATTATCATTATTATTATTATTATTATTATTATTATTATTATTATTATTATTATTATTATTATTATTATTATTATTATTATTATTATTATTATTATTATTATTATTATTATTATTATTGTGGTTGTTCCTGCGCACATTAAATAAAGATTAATAATAATAATAATAATAATAATAATAATAATAATAATAATAATAATAATAATAATAATAATAATAATAATAATAATAATAATAATGAGTACGCATCTCGCGAAAAACACTAAAAACTAGCCCATAACTTCTCCAGAACTGTCAGCGGCGGTGCTCAAGCCGGCGAATACTCTTCGAACAATAACAATATTTTTGCTGGCGAGTTGGTTCATTGCAGATCAAAATGTAAACTGCGCGAAAAAAAGGGACAATAGGCGAAGGAACTGCGCCCGTGTTGTCTTGTTTGTGTTCCTTCACCTATTGTCCCGTTTTTTCGCGCAGTTTACATTTTGATCTCTTCGAACAAAATGACATTCTGCATGACCGATCTACATTATTTTACTTTTATACAATTCTTTTAGCGTCCATGATGGCCTCAAGCGAATGAGGTAGCGATGTGCAGTATGTGTGTGTCAGTGACACTTACACTACAGTGCACACGAACACCGCCCGCTGGCCTCATTGAAAGTCTCCTTTCTTCACACACTCCGTTACAACTTCTACGCACATGTGTCGTAATAATTTATGTAATGCGAGAATGCCGAGCATGTTATTTAGAGGCGCTTAACATTTACTGCAATGAATTCATTTGCATCTACATGAATTGACTCTGTACTTTTCCTTTTATTATCAGCGTAAATGCTGATCACCGCCGCTGCCTTGGCCAGGGGATGCCTGCAGGAAGCGTTTCTTTTTTCGCGCACCGCGAGGCAGTGCTTTTTGCAGCGTGTAAATGCGCTGTCATATGTACAAAGCACGGCTAAAAGTCAGCATAAAAACGCGACTACAAATTTCCATTGCTGCCCTATAAACCAACCACTGAATCGAATGTCTTAAGCATTTTATTGTAGCGAAAGCTACGCTAACTGCGCTAGGTTTTCAAGCCGTCGGCATGGCACCGTGGCACTGTGCCACGTGACCGTTGCCTAGCAACTGTCCCGTGGTATAGACCAAAAGCCGGGCCATGAGTTGGAGGAGGAAAGAAGAAGAAAAAGAATGAGAAGAATCGCTCGAGGGAAGAAGAAGAAGATAACTCGGTAGTTGGTAGAGGCGAACGACAACAGCGAGTTGCTAAGACAGAAGGTTCGTTCGAACGGTGTGACGGCGGCAGATTAAATTCAGGTGTGCGCAGAAACTTCCCTGCAGCAATCACAGCTTTCGCTCTATCACTAGGTTCAAGCCATGCTTAAACCCGCACAATTTTTATTGTACATACATGGGCCGCCTCAGGGGCTAATCGGTATTCCGTAACGCGATTGAAGGACAAACGGGCGACGGATTGGAAGAGACTGGAGCATCGAACACGAAGCGCCGCACCTTCGTACGACGTGCCAGTTATATCTTGCTCATGGTTTGAATTAACGATTCATGCTTCACCAAGAAGCTCAATTTGTTGCTTAAAGGCGCAACCTAGTTCTGTAAAATATTCACGAGGGCTAGCGGTGCGACAGGCCGAACGCAAATGACAGTGACTGCGAATACAGTAGCGTCATAAAGTCGGCTTGTCCGAGCGCTGGTAGAGAACGTGTGATCCACCCTAATTCGGTAAACGAGGTATGCAAAATAGCGTCATCATGTCCGCTAGTAATACCCTAGTTACACGGCCGGCTTAACCTTGGTTAGCCTTAACCGAAGATACCGAACTGAATCACGGTTAACCGCGAGTCGCTGTTGCTACACAGCTCGCCGCCGTTGTCGATTAGGCCACCATTGTCCATTTAAGTACAACAACCGAACTGCACGCGGTGATCGGCGGAATGGGGCTGTATTTGCAAATATCTTATTTATAACGCAGTTTCTGGAATGTCGTCCGATGGAGCTTGAACAGCGCGGTATCGCACGATGGCAGCACTTTCTCGACCGCCGTACACAACGTCACGCTGGCCCGACCTCTCGCAAACTGTACGCGAACGAGTCAACCATAGAGTTAATACACAATACACAAACCATAAAGTTAATACACAAACAGTCAACGACCGACCCCTTGCGCCGACGTCAGAAAGAAAGCGTGTTAAAATTTGTTGGCGTCGCCGAATATCAGAAATGAATCATCCTTGAAAATCGTTGGCCAGTGGCGAATTGCTGGTAGGAACGATAACCGCGGTACTATAAGCAAGTTTCTGCTCACAGCCAGCAGCCGTCAGTGCGCATCGCAGGTCATCTTATAGTATGCTAGCCTTGCGACTAATGCCTCACCGAAGTTAATCATATAGCACTATGACACAATGAGGTTCAAAATAGGGCGGTTTCATCAGTAGACCATTTACGATAGCGTCGAACAGTCCCAAAGCGCCGTCCGCTGTGGCTTCGCTACGACGCACTCGTCTGCCACGGTAATCCATAACTACAGCGCAAACGACAGGACAGAGATGAAGGAAGGACACCCCACACTGCGCTAACTCACAACTGAAGTTTTATTGGATGCCAGCAGGTATAAATACCTCCCTGGCAGCCAGAAAGAATACAGTCCACACTTATATGCGTGAATGGCATACTAGTATACCAGGCACGTATCACCATGCAAATCACATGCGAGTGAATACAACATAATCAGTGAGCAGTCAATATTCGCAATCAAGGTAACGTCTTTCGTTTTCTGACAACGCGACAGATGAAGCACTGATACATTCTTCCGAGAGCCTTCCTATTAAGTGAGCTTCTATAATCTCCCTTGCTAACGAGTCACGGAAAAAGACGGTACCTTGATTGCGAATATTGACTGCTCACTGATTATGTTGTATTCACTCGCATGTGATTTGCATGGTGATACGTGCCTGGTATACTAGTATGCCATTCACGCATGTAAGTGTGGACTGTATTCTTTCTGGCCGCCAGGGAGGTATTTATACCTGTTGGTATCCAATAAAACTTTAGTTGTGAGTCAGCGCTGTGTGGTGCCCCTCCTTCATCTCTGTCCTGTCGTTCGCGCTGTAGTTATGGATCATCAAAAACACCAACTCGCTCAACAAATGCTTTTGTCGCCACGGTAAGTGTAACGTAGCTCAGCCAGCTGCAGCATCCGGTGCTGCAAGCTTTGCGAACTTGTGCACTTTCATGACACAGCTAGCCGAGGCCGCTCATCTTTCGACATTGCGCTGAGCAACACGTCTCCCAAACGATGCTGCAGAGACGGGCCGTGGCAACTACCGAGGAACGGGGCTGGCTGCAGTACGCATTTGCTGCGCCGTTGGGCGCAATCGAAGACGTCGGGCGACACAGTAGACACTGCTTATTTTGTGCCGCTCCTGGAACGTGATATAGTGGGTTAATGGTAAACATTGCTGACACAAGCACAACATTGCTGAGCAGGCACAAAAGAGAAGGCTGGCGAGGTGTCGCATTACCTTTATTGGACTCCGGAAGCTGACAAACTATGTCAGCTGCGAACAAGTATTGTGGGGCAGCGTTGTTTGTCAATTGACAGCCAATGACGGGACAGCATCATGTAGTATCGAATGTCATTTTTATCTAAAACAAAGCTTAATAAGTCACAAATATTCGTAAAAGCAAAGTACTGTCGTGACGCTGGGGCTAAGTCGACCCGGCCTTCACTTGGTAGCGTGCAGAGACTCCGGGTTGAAGAAGGATTGAATCTTCGAAGTTGGTGAAATATGTACAAGCAGGTTTAATGGCACTTTGAGAAAACTTATTTACAAGATTATTTACAAGAAAAAGAAGGGTACATCAGCAAAATGGCAAGCGTTAAGAGTTCATAGCGAGAAGCGACTGGATGAGCCGTTTACCCAGGGCTCAGAGCGACATTTCGTGCTCTGCAGCGTCCTTAAAACCCCCTATGTCCAGCCCCTCTATGAAGATGCTGACCAACCAAATCCAGGGCACGCCCCTCAGATATTGGCATCCAATCGAACACATCACTGCACTGATGGTCTGAGGCACTGACTGGTCCGGCATTGTTTCGTTGGGCCTGGTCACTTGTTGGCGGGAAAAGCTTGGGAACGGCGAGGAGGTACATTTCTATTCTTCAGCCAAGAATCGATAGGCTGGTTCCGGCAAGTGGATTTACTTCTCAGAAACCCAAGTGCACGTGCGCGCCGCATACGGCTGCCAGCATTGTCCCTTTCCAACAATTGCAAATCTTTCCTGCATTCCCAGGAAATCCTCTAATGGCCGTAATCACCTTGCTCCTTTCTTGTCCTGTACGTCAATTCGGACGTGTCACTCTGTCGTCTCCTTTGGACAGTAGGCATTCCTCACTTGACCATAGCGCTTCTCGACGGGAAGGGTGAACAATTGAACGAAAGCACTTCCGGCTATTTCCCGCAGGGGGACATTTCTTTGTGTTTTTCTAGACGTTCTCTTGACAGGGTCAATTTGGCATTTGCAGGGTGTCCACAAAGCAAAACAGGCTTACACAAAAGGATTCCTGGAAACAGGCTCGCTTAGCGCCCTTGTACCAACAGCACATATCCACAGCACTTATCCATGCCCACAGGCGAACAATAGAGCGCGCAAGTGCGGATGATGCACGGTCGTAACAGTACACGTGCCGTTGGCTCTCGCAGATTTCTGCAGCTGCGTCTAGTGAAGTGCATTTCGCCGTCAGTGGACAGGTGCTGTTGAAATATGAGGAAAGCGGTCCAGCGAACTTAGCAGAGGTACCGAGTCTGATAATTAAAGGAGCCTCGAAAGAGACGAGGAGGAAAGGCTAGATGCAGAAAGGAGCGCGTAATCTTTCGCCTCAGATTCTCTGAATTGGAACTGCATCCATTGTGCGCGGAAAATTCACAATCGCAAACCCTCAACGGCATTCGCCTCGCACTCTCGAAGCTGCAAGCTCTCTCTCTCTCTCTCTCTCGCACGCGCGCACGCAAGCACGCACGCGCGCGCACACACACACACACACACACACACACACACACACACACACACACACACACACACACACACACACACACACACACACACACACACACACAAATATATATATAATATAATATAAAGGGCGTCACTGTTACAAGAGAAAAGTTATAAGGCTTTTTTTTTTTTTTTTTTGTCGCACACAGCTGCAGTCAGGTGGGGAATATTTGTTATTTAATCCCTTGTCTGAAATATCGCACCTTGTCGAATTGGTAAACACTTGCTAATGAAGTGTCTCAAATACAGGAAGACTGATAACACCATGTTAAACGTCTACTAAACGCTGTAATCGCTATGCATATGTAATTTAGTAATACAATTATGAACCCGAAGATGTTGAGAAAAGTGGTAACACTTTCCTTAAGTATGGAGTTCCTAAAGGCTGGGTTGCACCGCGTCGGAGTCTCATCAGCTGTGCTCTTCGAGACGGGCGTTGTCTTGTATCCGTTTACTTGCAAAGAAGAAGAAAAAAAAAAAGCATTCAGCTAACGGCAGATTGGCGGCACATAATAGCTATAGAGCTTGTTCGCCGCATCTTGTGGTGGCATGCGGTATCTTGAACGCTTTGTGTAGCTTGAGTTCAAGGGTGGTTTAAAACATTTTGTTCGTTCATATCTCCGCACGACGATCGTTTCATGGAGCAGCTATCAGGGAAAAGCAGGCTAGCGACTCTAACGGCGCAACGTGTTTGTAAGATGGAAGAAACAGCCACATTAAACAAGTTTTTCTTTCGTGTTTGCACACACACGTATAAAGGATATCTCTTAGGACTCAGTAGTTTGTTTTGTTGCCGCTTATGGCGAGGCTTTGCAGCTGCATTGGTGACGCAAATAATTCCCGCGTGTGAAGGGTCAACGAAAACGCGTCAGTAAAATAACACGCTCTCACACATAGCAGCTCTGACGTGTATAGTTGTCGTAGGGAAGCAACGGTTTACCGTATCAAAAAGCAAGTGGCTTTGAAAACATTCGACGCGTTGTAAAGACGCTATACTTGGGCGAAATTCGATCCTTCGCCCGGGTAGGGAGGTGTATATCGGTGTGGTTGGCGTCACGTAACCTTGCGGCCCTGCTAAAAAATAGCGCATCGCTGCCAAAGCCGATCACGTTATAAATACAAAGCAAGGTAAAGGATAACGCCACTCACACGGGGAAATACGGAGGCCTAATTGTACGCAGAAGGCAGCGATTGTTATCAGTGCACGTGTTAGCAGATCGAACAAAAATTTACAGAGTAGCATATCGGTGATTTTCACAACCTATAGAGTGGGCCTTCAGTTGACGGAGGGGTGCAAAGGAACAACGAAGAAGGATGGGAAGGGGTTGCTGTGCCAACACGCCAAAAATTTATTCGTAAGACTTAAATAAGGAGCAGCCTATATATGGAGAGGGGAAATGTTCCAAGACAGAATTAGGAAGCACGAAAGGGAAGGCAAACTTTAGTAAATGTCTTGTCCGCAAAAGGAAAGTGTAAGCCATATTTGGCGAAATAAGGAAATTAAGGAGGTCACCGAACAAATATAAGGGTCGTCTCCGAGCGAAAGACAGGGAGGCAAAGAAGACGTAACTTTATCAAGACAAAGCAGGAAAAAATGGTCATCTTAACGACAAAAGAAACTGGAAGCACAGATCTTCGTACAAAGTGAAATAAAGCAGCCCGCTGATCGATGGATGGCTGAAATCTGGATAATAAAATCTTATTATCATATAAGGTATCTGGGTAAAAAGAACAAAAATAAAGAGCAGGGACTGATCCAAGATGGCGGGGAAAACTGCTTAGAACGGACGACACTGTGAAGTCAATAAATTAATTAGAGCTGGGTCATTTAGGAAAGTCGTGCATAACGTGATCTCCCTGAATAGAAAAGCAGCACAGGAAAGCATAAAGGTAAGGAGACTAACAGGAAGAAAAAAAAAATGAAAACGGAGTAAGATATTCATAAATACGCAACAGAAGGTATTGGCGAAATTACAGTAGAGCTAATTAATTAAATTGGTCCAAACTGTGCAGTCATATCAAATAATCCAATTCTGGGGCGCTGGCTACGCAGTGATTTTATCTATCAATGGAAGGGCGATATGACCTTCAAAATCATCCAGAGCAGTTAAGAATAACTTCGGTTACATACAGATCGGCTATACGGGCAGTTAAATTCAAAGCGCAGACTTGGATAGAGAGTAATAAGATGCTGGAAGAACATCGGAGCGGGTTGCCGAGATGATAGCTCGATAGCTATGATCCCCGCTGATAGCTCCTGCTCAAATTATTGAATTTTAACCTAGCTTCTTCTTTTAGGCATAGTTCCAAGACGATTAAGAAAGGAGTCGTAAAGGCGTTGTGCAGCGTCGTAGTTGAGCAAGGTGTCCCGTTTTTCTTGATCCGAGAATTTAGCGAATACTTTGTGCTCTCTCTGCCTTGAAGATTTGAAGTCATAAAGCTTATGTGCCGTTTATCCATCTTCTACAGCTTTTCGAGCGGGAACGAACTATACGTTCAGTTTTCTGAACGCTTGTTTTTTGAGGCCTCTAAAACACACCATGTTTTTTAGCTTTGTTGAGTATTCGTGTAAAAAGAAGCAATTAAGGTGGTTTCGACATGCTTGTTGCTTGTGGAAATGGACAATGTGTAGAAGTTTTTTTTTTTTTTCCCTTTCTGGTTCGTAAGCTGTCGTTTGCGAGAACCGGTACGGATGAAGTGGTAACTGCTCCAGGAACGTTTGCACAGAATTACTTGCGGCTCACGTGGTCGTGGACCCAACTGCGTTTTTAAACACAAACGCTGGGGAGCGATCGCTCACACAGGTCGACTCCCTCAGATAGTCAGGTGCTCACAGAACGATGTAAAAACCAGGTAGACCTGAGGGAGAGACGAGATTGCTGTATAGCAAGCACATACGAACTGGCAGCATCTTCGAGGTTTGCAATTGTATTTCCTCAAAATATCGATCGTAAGACGCACACTAAGGAATTGGGGGACAATGAAAGTACTTCCAAGTGAAAGGCGGAGCTAGCGGTAGGCTGAACGGGCCGCTCAACGTTCCCTCTGTTGTAGCTTTTTTTTTTAGTCCTGTCGAATGGTACCGACGTTCCGCGTGCAAATGTTTAACCCGACATGCTTTCTGTGGTATTTTTTTTTTTTATTTCGCAGTCAGGAATAAGTTCACGCCTATGGAGCGCTCCGTCTTAAAGGGACACTAAAGAGAAAACTGAAGTGGGCTTGCATCGATAGAATGCCAATTCCCGATTACAAAAAATCCACTCTTACTGAAAACAGAGCTGTTATAAGGTAGTAAAGAGGAAAAACAGAAATACAGGTATCGCCGCCACAGCCGAAACGCGCAACTACAAATCACGTGACGCGCTAGGGATCACGGAGGCTGTCAAATGCGAACTACGTTGCCCGTTTGAATGCGGTCGTAGGTTTTGTCTCGAATGTAATAACACGCTTTTATCATACGCAAACGACGGTGAAAAGACAACGTAAACGTTGCAAGGCAAATATATATACTTGGAGGCGCCACAGGCGGCCACTTCAGTTTTGGTTATGTCTCGGCTCAGGCATTTCGTGCGCACTCGGATAGTTTGTTCGGACCTGCAGCGCCTGAATTACGAGCTTGGAGCAGCAGTGATGGTTCCCATTTGAGCATTCGGAGGCACGAGCGAGCGAAATCCGCTGCCGCCGACACGCTCCCTTCGTTCACACTTCTGCGCCAACATATCGCCGCCGTCGCCGCTTCTTCTGCGACCTGACCGCTCGACTGCGACCTGACCGCTCGACTGCAGCTACGTACGCCACGAAAAGCATACATATGCTAAGTACCGAAGGAAAAACGCATTATCATTCAATTGTTCACTAAATCATGGCACATCTGACCAACATACTGCGTCAACAAGACCTTCAACGTGCTATTTGCAGGCGTCGTAAACAAAAGGGGCATACTTGCCGCTCATGCCAAGGAGAGAGTCGATATATTGCGCTCGTCGCCCGTCGAAAAAAGGGCCTTGGGTAAAAAGTAAAAACTAAAAATAAAATTGCAAAAGATAAAAAAAAAATCGATTGGTAGAAAAAAGAATCGCCAGTAGCTGTAAGATTCGAACTCGCCACTGCTTGTTTCGCAACGCTCGGCTAACGCCTAACCGCTCGGCTACGTCGCTTTTTTTTTCTTTATTGCATGAATTGGTACAAATACATCAGTAAAAGATCGTGGTTGCCATGCCGCTTGGCTGACAACCGCGTCTAATGGACTTTCATTACCACAAGTTCGCCCATCAGACTCAAGACCTCCTCCGCAGCAGCGTCTTGCTGCTTCAAAATTTCTTTTAGTTTATACACTTGTTCAACAAAATAATCACATACAGATCGTGCATCGGCATCACAGTGTCTATAAGCCATCCTACTCCTCCAAATACTGTGAAGGCCCAATAGCATGATGAGGTCATACTGAAAATCACCATTAATAGTTGTCAAGTACCGAATTCCACGTGGCGTCAATGGCAGGTCTTTTTTAAGTGTCCTTTGTAACACATCCCAGTAAAACACCGCATCCCAACAATCCAGGAACACGTGCTCAACTGTTTCAGGTTTCCTACATAGTAGACAGTTTGAGCCCCAAGGTACAAAAAGGCCCTTTTCTTCCATCCATGTTTTGACTGGGAGGGTTCCTGTATGCAATTTAAAAAAGAATGTTTTTACGCCCGGTGCAACAGTCATGTTTTTAACTCGTTTGAGCACATCTTTCCCTGGGCCTTCACAGTATAAGGTTCTGTACAATGGAGCTGGGAACAATTGTGAAATAAGATCCTTGTACAGTCGCTTAGGTGGTACCGTCGTTAAATACTCTAGAGAGTACCTCACGCGCAAAAACTTGAACGACCACACCACTTCTCGCAGGAAGCGTGACACAATGTATCTCCGAGCAGAGCATGATGAGACTATAAACTCTGGAATTGCACTGGATAGCATGATTTGCATAAAGGTTCTCAGGAATGCATCTTTTTGGTCACGTAGGAAACAAAACCTTAAAACCATCTGCCGCACGTATAGATGCATTAGAGACAACCCTCCGTCTTTAACTCGCCGAAAGAGATTATCTCTGCTAATTCGTTCCCAGTTGGACGACCAAATGAAGACCGCAAATACACGATGGAACCTTTGTATATTGCTTCGAGCACAATACAATACTTGAAGTAAATACATTATTCTTGCCACCAAAAAGGCATTGCATACAGTCGCACGGGCGAAAATAGAGAGGTTACGTCCTATCCATCCTTTCGTCCTTTCCCGTATTTCTTCCGCTTTTTCATTCCAGTAATTCGTATTTTCCCCGTATTTGTCCAATGGGACTCCCAAATAAACTCCGGGCTTTGTAGCCCATCTTACTCCACAGAAAATTTCCGGTTCCTCTTCCCATTCCCCGTGCCAGACTCCGAGACTTTTCTTTAAATTAACAGCACTACCAGTGTGCCTGCAATACCTTTGTGTTACTTTCAAAGCTTCCGAAACGCTTTCGCGATCTTCACAAAAAAGCGCCACATCATCAGCGTATGCCAATATTTTCACTTCACATACTCCCAGCTTAAAACCATGGATGTATTCGTTAGCAATTACCATTCTACACAATAGTTCCAAATATATAGCAAAGAGGAGAGGAGGCAGTGGACATCCCTGCCGCACAGATGCTCTTACATCAATTCTTTCAGATAACACTTTGTTAATCATAAGGCGTGTAGAACAACGTGCATAAGCCATTTTAACTCCTTTCAATACAACGGCACCAACACCAATATGTTCCAACAAACAGTACTATATTTCATGAGACACACGATCAAATGCTTTTTCGAAATCAACTTGAACCATGGCCACTCTCCTGTTTAGAGCATCGCAGCACTCGAACACACTACGCGCTACATGAATATTATTAAATATGCTTCTGGTCTTTATTCCACATGTTTGATGAGGCCCAACAATATCTTTTATAATGTATTGCAATCTCTTAGCTAACACCTTCATCAGAATTTCTCAGGATTTCGTCAGAATTTTTCAAGATTTCTGCCTCGGCTACGTCGCGCCACAGAAATCCTGAAAATATTTTGGTCTTTATGTCATGGCCCCATTTACAATAAAATGTTTCTGCTGCCGGTCTAAAAATTACAACTTCTTGACCATCGGCGCATGCTGCCTGCTCTCACGACTTGCAACTAATGTTCTGGACGCCTATGCGCACTATATTGTGCACTGGATCCATTTTAACATGTGAAATTTCACAGCGCTGGCAAATTTAGTGGCGCCGGCACTTCGGTCATGCTTTGCTGCCGTGGACGTAATTTTCGCTCAACACGGAGCTGTAGCACAAACCTTGAAGGAAAAAAGTGCGACGAAGCTTCAAAACTGACAAGCGCAGCAGCGAGGACACTATTTTGCTGGTAACTAAATCTTATTTGTATGTAAACATGTCGGGAAGCGTTGCGATGACCGAGGGCTTGGTTTGTTTATGCACAGTGCAAGAAGGAGCGCAAAAGCTTGAGAAACATGTAAAGTATTGTGCATTACAAGCGTTCTATGTTTGTTTGTTTTTTTCTTCCTTTATGGGCCCATCGCTCGGTAAATTACTCTCTTCATCGTTTTATTTATTTCGGCTGTGGCCGTCATTGCGAGTACGTTGTTGCCACATGTTGGCCCTTGGGAATGCGACGCCGCGGGCCGCGCCGGCTCGCTAGCTATCACGGAGTCTCCGCTTACGTCATAGTGTGCGTCACTCTACTCCGACTACGTAGTCGGAGGGCACAGTTTGAATTCGACCGGCGGGAACAAGAAAAAACCTCAACTTCTTATCGCAATATCTCAGCAATTATTCGATTTTTTGCTGCCGGATATGCGGCGACAGTGTCACCAAATGTAGTTTATTAGATATTCATACCATCTTTGGATGTCTTTAGTGTCCCTTTAATTTTACCGTTCTTCCTTGACCCTGCGAACGATTCCCGGGTGCTGGCCGCTCACGGAAGCGCGGCGGCGGCGACATCGCGATTCCCCCTTCTAGGAACCAGAGAACGCTCCCGCCGTTCGCTCATTTTGGACGTTGTCACGTGGCGATTCGCGTACAACGGCGAACGTGGGATTTCTCCCAGGACGCGCCGCTGGTGCCTTTCCTTTTCGCCCGCCAAGGTCGCGCTCTCCAGTGACTGCTGCTCTCAGGAAGAAGAGTGGAACAGGCCAGCAGGAAGGACGGACGGCCTTGGATGCGCTCCGCTGGTATACGCGCTGCTTTTTCGCATCGGCGACGTTACGCCGTGACGCTGGCGGGAACTTCCGCTCTCGCGCAATGACGCCGCTCCCACCTCGGCGCGCACCAATCATCGACGGCAGGCGACTTCAATTTGGCCGAACCTATGCACCCCCCCCCCCCCTTTCGCTTTCGTTCTGCGCGATGATGGCCTGAGCTGTATTCGGCTCAGCAGCACCCAATGGCAGCTTCGTACACTACAACGTCATTCTGACGGCCTTACGCAATATCAGACTGTAATAGGTAGCACTGCCTCAAGACACCTTATCTGCGGTGTCAGCGAATGTTCGTGCTGCTTGCCCCGTAAAGCTAAGCGAGGATCTTGTAGCGTATTCTTATGAAGAGGACGCGAGCGGTCGCAATATAGAGACTGTTTTCTTTCTTTTTATTTAGCGCACGGCACGCTTGCATATGTGTGCCCTTGCGAAAATGTATGCAGACCGCGTGTGTTCTCAAGAAATTCGAAGGCGCGCCTGGTCCCCTTTTGCCGGCAATGCGTTCCTCGCCACCTTGCTTCCTTCCGATTACAGACGCCTCTGTCTACGCGTCGCAGACCCTGCACCTCGCGGTCACAACCCGCATGCTTTCTCCTCCTGACCAGAACAGTGACATTGGCCTGGAGATGTCCATTGTTACTTTCGCCCCGTCTGGAACACGACAAGGCCTGCCTTGAAGAGGAAAACCAAGGCTCGAGATACATACATCAATGGGACATTAATTGGACTGACGGTTATGGTGTATTGAATCTTTATTCGGACGCCGCAGTTACAAGTCTCGTGTCCGTCTAATCGGCGTGCGCAGAGCGCCTTCCAATGGCGACTGCAGTATGTGCGACTAGAGGAGTAAAATGCGACGCTGTTTAATTCCGTTTCCGTGATTGCATGCTTTCTCAAAATGGAGTACGGTGCCTGCGAAAACCTTTGTTAGGATCGGAGCCTCCAGCGCCTAATTCAGTTTGCCGGCCGCCCCGGTTCCCCGTCCTTCCCTTGCTTGCTGATTTAGTCCCCCTCTGTTGTGTGCGTCCGGCGGGACACCCCGCGGTGAAAGAATGGCCATCGCCGGAGCGCTGAGTCTTTTGTGTCGAGGTGTGCGACTCGGACGAAGACAAGCGAGCCCTTCTATTTCTGAGAACTGTTTTATGGCCCTCGAAGATACGGCGCGCGGATGTCCCAGAAATGGAGACGGGATGGGGACCGCTACTACCGCTACTGCTCCTTGGATCGCACGCGTGGCTCCTGCTGCGCGATGCTTTTGTTCGTTGAGTGCTTTTTCGTGTCTGTTCGGGGGGCTGAAGCGATGTATTGAAACGCTCGACGGTTTCGAGTAAACGCGTGGGGCGGAAAAAATAAAATCTTCGTTAGCCCCGACACGCCATTGGCCCATTTAGGTTGATCTTAAATGATCGGATTGGCCATCAGAAGCTTGACGGTGATCGAAATGTAGGAGGTTCCCCCAAAACCTGGGAAAACTGATTTAAGGGGACGTTTTGGCGCGAAATGGGGGGAGCGCGCCGGGTCTCGGCCGCCCCTGGACTGTCATCGTTTTAACTGCCTTTCTTCATCTTCCCTGTGCGTCTTTGGCCCTGTCTTGAATTAACGGCCTTTATATTCAAGAGTTCAACTTGCAACGTGTCGCCGGACGAGCGGACGAAGGAGCTTGGCGCTCTTCTTTCGACCGACGCCCTATACGATCATCAACGTCATCGTGATCACTTGGACGGGCATCACCCCGTTCGCAATTTAACTAGGCCAGAATACACGAATGAAGATGAAACCAGTTTAACCGCCTAAATGAGAAGCGAGAATATGCAGGGGACGCAGTGGTATCCAGCAGAGAAGAGCGGCCGAAACGGCTAGCAGGGGCCGACAATAAAGGGAATAAAAAAAAAAAAAAAAGAAAAAAAAAACAGAAAAAACACACACACAAAAAAATACTCCCAACGCTCTGTCAGGAGGTTCGATCATATTTCTACCCCTCCAGCACCTGTCTTACGATGGGGAGATGCGGTGTTCGGTCTTTAGTGTCGCCAGTGGGTATCCACCGGTGATATACAATGGACACAACTTTCCCCTGGCCTGGTACTCGGCTAAATGGGCCTTGCAAAGCTTGTGCTGATAGCACGCGAGGCCACGTGCTCCCGTGCTCGCGCGAGCCGAGATCGCAACTCTGCTCATGCATTAAATTTTTTGCTGCATCGCTAGGCCACGGAGAAAATGGGGCATTCCGCGGCTGCTGTTCTCCATGATCTTTCTTTTTCTTGTCGCTTTATACGTATGCAAACTCTCCAGACACCTTCGTGGAAACCGACTGCGTACAACTGAAAGCACGGAACATTTACACCGCATTGCGCTATGTGCGGCAAGTTCTGCAGCTAACGGGCTCATACTGCTTGCCGTGGTGGGGATTTTTCTGCATGGTCGAATCGCAGAGGACGAGGATACAAACGCGAACTAACGAAAGCCACGCAATGGAGGGCAAGGCACCGGGAAACGGTCGCTTCGCACACGCACTGCGTGACTGATGGTGCTCGTCGGCGGCGCGAATGATGGAAAACGCTGCCGAGATCACGGGCGTCTGATCAAGCACTGGCTTGGCCTTGGTGGCTGCTGCCGCTGGTGTGCTGCTGCGCGGACCCGCGTGTGTCGCCGTCAGCGCGATGGATCGCGTGCACTTCACTGCGTGCCTCGCGGATAGCAGTCGTCCAACATTTAGATGGAGGGGGGGTAGAGGAGGCAGGAAGAGCAAGCTGTCTTCTATGTATACGCTTTCAGATTCTGAAAAACTGTGCAGCTTGTTTTACAACTTTCTGACCGTACCTTGTCTTCATCGCAGCGCTCATGACGGCTGGGGAGCTTTGACGTTGCCACGTGTCCCTCCCAGCTTCGGCAACAACCCAGCGGTGCAACAAAAGGTGCATCGGATTATCAGGTTAGCACTTGACACAATAAATATATGTGAATAGCAAGATTTCCTTATGTCAGAACTGCTAAAAAGGAGAAATGCAAAAATCGAGCTGTTTACGCGGGAACAAAAAATAAGAAACGTCTTTCTTCTTTCTGCGGACCAAAGAGGAGATGGCTATATGAGGTGATTGGTCACGTGACCGTATGGGGCACTTTCTGTAAAGCACCGAGCACGCTTACTTCTATTAATAGTGAACCTTTCATGCCTCAGTACACCTAGCTAGTGCAAAAAAAAAAAAAAGAGAGAGAAAAGAAGCACATCATTTTTCGTAAACGGAAGATCTGTCGTGAACTCCAACAGCGCCATCCGCTTTCTCTCATATTATGCCTATTCTTGTTTCTAAGTGACATGCATTTCCTTTCAAGTGCGGGTGCACGACAGTGAGAAAAAACAGCCTTTTGGACTACATTTGTTGGCACGCCATCTGCGACACTTTCTTTGGAAGTAACATTTCCATCCCAGCACGGCGTTTCTTGTTTGTTTGTTTTTTTTTTTTTTTTTTCGCAATTTCTCGCAGCCTCGCCTGCTCTGTTATCTAAATAGATTTTTTTTAATGCTATTTTTCTGGATTGGCAACCAATACCGCATCGTGCTCACTTTTATCGGGAGGGAAGCGGAAATGAAGGAACAGTGGAGTTGTCTGGTCGTCTACTTTGTCCTGCGTCCGTTCTGTATTTTCTTCATTTTTGATTTGCATTAAAACGGTTTTGTTTCGGTGGTTTCTCTGTGGATTGCTATCATACATGCATTTTGTTTTGTTGCGTGCCGTCGAAGTTGTTATTTGCAGTTCACGCAAATTTCCTTGGCATTGGTTTGATTCGGATATGTCAGGTTCATGAGCCGTGATGAACGGATATTTAGCATCGCTGCATAACGTAAGGAAGGCAGGAAAATAGAAAGTTGCATTACATTTGATTTTGCCTTGAACCGACGAGCTTTTGCTTTGTTATATCCGTCAGGTAACGCTGTTAATACAGAAAATATGAAATAACGAAAATATATTTTGCGTATGGGTCGCACGGTATGTCTTTTAAGAGGCATGCGCGGCGCCGCGTTTCGGCGTCAGATCCATGTTATTTCGTTTACTTCCGATGCCACTGCATCCTTGCTGCGACTAGCCGGGTCTTCCGTCGCTCCGCACCCTCTTCCCTATTATACAGCGGATTTTAGCCGTACGGACGTTTATTCGGACAACGTGATTTTTGTTTTCTTCGCCCGCGCGCTTTCCAGTTTACGCATTGGGTGTTTATTTTCCCTTCAATGGGTTGTTGCGGATTATTTTATTGAAGTTAGTTATCTGGAATTAGGGGCTTACAGTGCAAGCATTACAATGCTTGCTTTGTAAAATGCAACCGTTTCTTCGATGAGTTGCTGCGCCGACATGTTGCTTATAGTGTTCCAAGTTATGAGGCATTTAGCAGCTATGGGCAAGGTGGAGCGTCGCGCCGAGCTAGAAGCAACTAACGAGTGAGGGATGCACACCGGCATTGATCAATTCCGACGGATAGGGAAAAATCAGCGCATGTGTCCCTGGTGCTGGCGGCTCTGGAATTACAACAACAGCAATAATAATAATAATAATAATAATAATAATAATAATAATAATAATAATAATAATAATAATAATAATAATAATAATAATAATAATAATAATAATCAATCTTTATTTAATGTGCGCAGGAACAACCACGTGGTCTTCGTGCTGCGGCACAAATACAAAAAAAATGCACGCACAGGTTTTACACGCACAGATAGAATACAAAAGAAGAAATAAATAATACATGAATTGAAACTGAGACGAAAAATGTCACAGAAAGGAAGAAATGAATGAGTAGCATCACTTATATACACAGTGAGAGAATTGTAGAGCACATCACGAAAGAAAACAAAAAACGATAGAGAGGCAAAAACAACAACATATAACTGACATTTATTACAGTAATATAGAAATATACATAAAATAAACAACCATTCCAGGCGCAACAAGTGCGTGGTACTTAAAACACAGGCTAGAAATACAGAATAATACAATAAAGAAATAGAATTTAACACGGAACAGCAAGATTCGAATATAAAGTTTAAAGTTGAAATATAAGTAAGAAACGGATAAAAAGTAGTTCAAGATACAGACAGCATGAACAGGAGAAAAAGCAAAAAGTGAAGTAAATACAATATTAAGGCTAGAAAGTGGGAGTTATATGTGATAAAGTACTATATAGAATACAACGCTACGAACATCCAATATAAATGAACAGAGCGAGTTTTGGAAGATGTCAAGGTGAGGACAAAAAGAGTTAAATAAGCACTGCATTCTGTCCATAGGGGAATGGGAATGAAGAGACGGAGAAATTTGAAATGGTCTGAATTCCCTCATGCTCTTTCGCGGAACGCGCAGTAGGATGTACTCTAAGAGCTGAGGGCACATAATGTGGCCATGAAGGAGTTTGTACAGAAAATTGATATCAACTCTGATACGACGGCAATGAAGAGAAGGAAGATTCAGTTGGGCGCTCCTAGTGAAGCGAGAGGAGGAAGTTGCGCTAGAAAAGCGATAATGAAATATCCGTAAAAAAAATTTTTGTTCTCTGTCAACCTTGTCCAAGTTCGATTTGCAAGTGGCATTCCAAACAACCGACGCGTACTCCAAGAGCGGCAAGCATATGGACAGGTACAGTTTTAAGAGCGGAAGTGGAGTATGGAACTAGCTCTCTCGAAAGTCTGCAACGAATCCGAGTGTGCGCATATCCCGCTGAGCAATGCGTTTAGTATGAGAGGAGAAGCTGGGGGTGCGGTCAAAAAGTACACCAAGGTCATTAATTTCATCAACCCTATCTAGCAGCACAGAATTCACAGAATATTGGTAGAGAAAGCTATGTCTTTTACGAGCAAATGAGACAACCCTAGTTTTGGAAGAATTGAGGGTAAGTCGAGTCTTCGCACACCAATCAGAAAAAGCAGATATGTCCGATTGCAATAACAAGCAATCTTGAAAAGAATGTATTGCCTTGAATATTTTTATATCATCAGCATAAAGAAGAAACGAGGAGTTCTTTATCGCCGATGAAACATCATTAATAAAAACGAAGAGAAGCGGGCCTAGTACAGAACCTTGAGGAACTCCACTGGTTGCAGGGTAAACGAAAGAGGTCTGTCCATTGACACTGACAAAGCAGAAGCGATCAAGGAGATAGTTGCGTAGGAGGGCTACGAGTGAGACTTCGACGCCAGAGAGTACAAGCTTTTCAAGAAGTAGTGAGTGAGTAATTCAACGTCGAAAGCTTTGCTCATATCACAGTACACAGTGTCAACCTGACCCCTCTGAAGGACTGCTGCAGAGGCATACGTCATAAACGTGACTAGGTTGGTAGAAGTAGAGCGACCCGACATGAAGCCATGTTGATTCGGTACTATAATATGTTTGAGATGGAAGGAAAGTACGTTGTGCAAAGCTAATTTGAAAAGCTTAGAGGTTGCACATAGAAGAGAAATCGGACGATAATTGGAAACATCAGATTTGTTTCCAGACTTGAAGACAGGAAACACGCGTGCCATTTTCCACACGCGAGGAAAGGAAGCATTTTTTAAACAGTTATTAAATCTGGCAGTCAGTACTGGTACAAAGATATAACTAAAGGTTTTTATTATGGCGGCTGGAATGCCATCAGGTCAAGGAGACAAAGATGGTCTCAGACGCTTAAGACTCTCTGTTATCAACTCCTCGTCAAAGAGAACGGAATTAGATAGTGCACCGGATGGGAGGCAAACGGAATCACAATGTAGATGTTTGTAAACGGAGGAAAAATGTTGGGCAAAACTGTCGGCAACATCCCGAATTTCCGACCCCTGAGAGTCAACTAAACTGATACTCAAATCTGATTTAATGGAACGCTTGCGAACGTAACGCCAGAACTGACTAGGACGATTTGAGGCACTCCTATCTAAAGTCTCAAGATAGGAGTCGTAGTCCCGCTTGTACAAGCGTTTGCAAAGAGAACGCAAGCGGCGAAACTCATCTGCCCAATTGTGAAACCCAGGGCGTTTCGCTTTACGATGGGCCCGTTCCTTGAGTTTTAACGCCGTTATTAGTTCCCTTGAAAACCAGGAAGGGAATTTCGCGTAGGAGCATGCAAAGGTATGTACCATCAAGAACTATTTCAGTGAAGCGACTGACCTGTCTGTCTGAATCATTAATGTCATTTAAAAGGGACCAGTCGACGGAAGGGAAGAAATTGAAAAGACCGACATAATCACCACGTGCATACGCAAAACGGAGCGAATTCCTCACCCGATCTGAATTAGTAGAAGGTGAGGCAGAGACAGCAGTAGTAACTAGAAGTGTAGGGTGAAATTTGTCACAGCGAGTCAGCGGTATGTCTGAACTCGAGACTCGAACACTTTCAAAATTCAATAGACAGATGTCAAGAATATTACCACAGCAGTTTTCAATGAAATTGTGTTGCTGCAAAGAGTTAAAGGCTATAAAATCAAGTAGAGTGTTACACTCACTTAATATGTAATGATTGTTGTGAGAAGGAATAAATGAGTTCCAGTTGATACCAGGAGTATTAAAATCTCCTAAAATAAAAAGTTTGTATTTGATATGACGGGTTATAACATGTTCGATTGAGAGCAGAACAACATCATAGGCTGGAGGAGGAAGATTCGGAGGAATGTAGAAAGCTGCAAGTAAAAGTTTTTCATATCGATTTAAAGTGAGCTCAAGCCACACACATTCTTCAACAGTTTCCAGATCGGAACGTTGAACACACTTCACAAAACTGTCAATAGCAATGAGCACTCCACCTCCTCTTGATTTGGGACCTGTTTCAGGGCGGTCGCTACGAAAAACAGAGTAATTATTTGGAAAGAAATCATTTGAAGGAATATCGCTTGACGGCCAGGTTTCGGTAATCACAACAGCGGTATAACAACAGGACAAAATGCTAGAAAAAAACAAGCGAAAGTACCCCGTCTACTCCTAAAAAAACAACCTTGCCTTCCTCCCACAGAGGACAAAAACGTGGCCTTCACGAACCGCTTTTTCTCGGCGCTTTGCGCAGTGTCTCAGGGGGCAGGTTGCGACATTTAGCGTAAGCTACGTCCACGTGGACCGAATCGCGAGGGGCTCCGGTGCACTTCCACTGCAGCATGCACTTGTTATTTTGTTTGCTGAGGTTCCGCGTTTCTTCCTACCGTGATACAACTGCTGCGTCATAGTGGCAATGCCAGGCATTTCTCGTTCATTTTTTTCGTCAAGGAAGTTCTCAGCTTTCACCCGTGGTGTCATAATCCGTACTTACGATAATAATAATAATAATAATAATAATAATAATAATAATAATAATAATAATAATAATAATAATAATAATAATAATAATAATAATAATAATAATTTTTATCGTAAATACGGATTATGACACCACGGGTGAATGCTGAGAACTTCCTTGACGAAAAAAATGAACGAGAAATGGCTGGCATTGCCACTATGACGCAACAGTTGTATCACGGTAGGAAGAAACGCGGAACCTCAGCAAACAAAATAAGAAGTGGATGCTGCAGTGGAAGTGCATCGGAGCCCCTCGCGATACGGTCTACGTGGCCGTAGCTTACGCTAAATGTCGCAACTTGCCCCTTGAGACACTGCACAAAGCGCCGAGGAAAAGCGGTTCGTGAAGACCACGTTTTTGTCCTCTGTGGGAGGAAGGCAGGGTTGTTTTTTTAGGAGTAGACAGCTACTTTCGCCCGGTCTCATCTTTTAATTACCGTTACACAGTGTTTTTCTTTGGCATTCTTTGACCTAGTGTGCGCAGGGAAGCAGCAAAAAAAAAAAATAAAATGAAATAAAACATTAGCCAGACATTATAGTTCTCGGTCTCTGCCAAATGGCTGGCAGGTGTATAATCGATCAGGTCTTGGCATTAAGCCCTGACCGAAAGCGGTCGTTGGTCGCGTTGGCATTCTGTGCGTTTGATCTCTGCTGGCGAAAGGTGTACGACCATCCAGCTCAGGCTTGCTTTTTTTTTTTTTTTTTTTTTAATCGTAACGGTCGTTGTGCTCCGGCGTCCTGCTGCGAAGCCTGCACAGCGTCGAAGAAATACGTTGGGTGGTTACAGCGTTGACGTTATGCGTCTAAACGTCGGCTTTGCATTCTCTCGACGTGTAGAGTATTGATTGAGCTCTGCGTCTCGATATGTCTGTCACCCTCGGCTATCGCTTCGTTTAAGAAACTGAACACGAATCGCGTCGACCTGTTGCAGTAGAGCGAATATCCCGCTGCACTGGGCGCAGAAAAGGGCATCGATGGCGGCGATCCTTCGATGCGAATCGTTCACCCATTCTTTCGAACAGAGGAAGATTATACTGTTACAAAACTTCAATCGATGTCGACGAAAATGCCGCCAGTTTGCCTGGCCATCGCTCAAGCGCTGCGCGACGAAGAAGCAGTAGAGCTTGTAGCGTAGCGGCGACCGAGGCCATTTATTGCCTCGGCTATAAGCCTCTTCACCAAGTGTGAGGCAAGCTTGTTGGGCATCTTTAGCGCGGCTGTACAATATTTCGTGGTGGGTAACAGCGTATTCGGAATGATCCGAAAAGAGAAAAAGCTTGGCTTACATAATCTTAGCCCACTCTACAAAACAGCTTCGTGGCTATGGTTGTGCACGCCCAGCTACTCCGTTTGTTTCCATGCTATATAATTGGGGCGTTGGGCACGGCCGTCAGACTTTGCACGAACCGCGATTTCTTTTTTTTTTTTTCTTCTCGATGAGGCTGCAGATGCTATCGCATTAAAAGCTTCGTAGCCAGCCCGCGCAGGTGCATCGCGTAGTGCATCTCCAGCGCACGCTCTGTCGCGGTATAGTTTCGTTTTTGCTCCTAGCTTCCTTCGGTGGGATGCGCTGGCCTCACTGGGGTGCGTATTGCCAAACCATGTCCCATAGGCGCACTGGAGCGGACGACGCTCTCAGCGAGTTATACGGCGATTATTGCTGAAAGGTCTCTCTGAACGCAACCTAAAGGTAACATACACCCACTGTAAATGGCAATTATTGCTGAAAGATGTCCCTGAATGCAACCTAAAGGTAACATACATACACTCACTGAAGGCAGGAAATGATTACGGTGAAGGTAATTGCTTAGTGTAACCGTTGTCATACCGATTGCTACAGAATGGTGTCTGTGAACGCAAACTAAAGGTAACATACACTCACTGAAGGTAGGAAATAATTACGGTGAAGGCAAAAAAAAAAATATTCAAAAAGAAAATTACAACGCAGGAGTCGAACAGATGTTTCAGTGGCATCAGTGCAGATATGAGTGGCGTTAATCCACTGCGCCACAAAAATGACGGGAGCAGTGCTCTTTAAAAGCGTTCTTATTTGTTTCGACAATATATCCATTATTTGTCGCCAGGTGACGCTGCTCAAAGGAATCACGCGCCAGAGCGTCGTCTGCTCGAGTGCTCCTACGGGATATGGTTTGGTAATAAGCCACCGGGGGTCGTGGAAATGCACCAGCAGTCGCTGGAATAAGATTCACGCCGCGCGTAAGCACGCGGATCATCATTCGGGACATCTCCTTAAAAGTTCTAGAACTGAAGCAATGCATCATTTCGTGCCCCTCCGATAGCGGCATCTGATGTCACTCCGTCGATGGTACTGTCTTAACTTCGTCGAGTCATTTAAAAAAAAAAAAAAAGAAGAAAAAAAAAGAGAGGTGAACTAGTGGCTTGTTTCAAGGATCTCATTATCGTATTTTATGACCCTATATTTTTTCATAGTTGGTTATTTTCACTTTCAAGAAAAATTACACTGTGTTCAGCTCAACCTTTCTTCTATTTGTACATTCTAGCGTTGCTTTTTTTTTTCTTTTTTTAATGAACGTTAAAGTGGCTGCGTTTCAGCTTCGGGTTCTAGTCATTTTTTTTTTGTTATTGTTTTGCTTGAATTTGGTCATAATATAAGGAAGCTGATATAAGCTGATATAAGGAAGTATAACGTGGAGAAAATTGAGCATGCTGTAAAGAACGGGGGAAGCCTTAAAGCGGTAAGGAAGAAATTGGGCATAGGCAAAAACCAGATGTATGCGATAAGGGACAGGGCGGGCAACGTCATCACGAATATGGACAAGATAGTCAAAGTAGCCGAGGAGTTCTATACAGATCTCTATAGCAGCCAAAGTAGTCAGGACCGTAACGAGATTGGCGGCAGGGAAAAACAGTCAGACGTTCCACCAGTGACGAAGGATGAGGTCAAGAAAGCATTAGAAACTATGAAAAGGGGGAAATCAGCTGGAGAGGATCAGATAACTACAGATTTGCTAAAGGACGGGGGGGATATCGTGCTAGAAAAACTGGCCACCCTGTATACGCAGTGCCTGGTGTCATCGATGGTACCGGAACCATGGAAGAATGCAAACTTTATCCTCATTCATAAGAAGGGGGACTCTAAGGACCTTAAAAATTACAGACCAATCGGCTTACTCTCTGTTACGTATAAGGTATTTACTAAGGTAATCGCTAATAGAATCCGGACAACCTTAGACTGCAATCAAGCAAAGGATCAAGCAGGTTTTCGGAAACGGTACTCTACTATCGATCATATCCATATCATCAATCAGGTGATAGAAAAATGCTCGGAATATAACCAGCCTTTATACATAGCATTCATTGATTACGAAAAAGCATTTGACTCAGTTGAAACCTCGGAGGTGATGCAGGCATTGCGAAATCAGGGGGTAGACGAGCCGTACGTGAAAGTGCTGGAAGCTATATATAATGGCTGCACAGCAACCATAGTTCTGCATAACGAAAGTAACAAAATTCCCAAAAAGAAAGGTGTTAGGCAAGGAGACACAATCTCCCCAGTACTATTCACAGCTTGTTTAGAGTAAGTATTCAGAGACTTGGAGTGGGAGCAGTTAGGGATAAGGGTAGATGGAGAATACCTCAGTAATCTGCGATTTGCTGATGACATTGCCTTGCTAAGCAACTCGGGGGATGAACTGCAAATAATGATTGATGACCTAGACAGGAAAAGTAGAAAGGTAGGTTTGAAAATCAATATGCAGAAGACTAAAGTAATGTTCAACAGCCTCGGGAAGGAACAGCAGTTTACATTAGGTAGCGAAGTACTGGAAGTAGTAGGCGAATATGTCTACTTAGGACAGGTAGTAACCGCAGATCCGGACCATGAAAAGGAAATAATAAGAAGAATAAGATTGGGATGGAGCGCATTTGGCAAGCACTCGCAGATTATGACTAGCAGCTTACCGGTATCGCTCAAGAGGAAAGTATACAACAGTTGCATCTTACCTGTACTCACCTATGGGGCTGAAACGTGGAGGCTAACCAAGAGAGTTCTACTTAAGTTGAGGACAACCCAGAGGGCTATGGAACGAAAAATGGTAGGGGTAACGTTAAGAGATAGGAAGCGTGCAGAGTGGGTCAGAGAAATAACTCAAGTTACCGACGTTCTAAGGGAAATTAAGAAGAAGAAATGGGTTTGGGCAGGACATGTAGTGCGAAGAGAGGATAACCGATGGTCGCTTAGGGTAACAAACTGGATTCCAAGAGAAGGAAAGCGTAGCAGGTGGCGGCAGAAAGTTAGGTGGGCGGATGAGGTTAAGAAATTCGCGGGGGTCAAGTGGATGCAGCTAGCACAGAACCGGGTTAAGTGGAGAAATATGGGAGAGGCCTTCGCCCTGCAGTGGGTATAGTCAGGCTGATGATGATGATGATGATGATGATGATGATGATGATGATGATGATGATGATGATGATGGTCATAATGAATATTCGAAGATCAAAAGCTGAAATTTCGCACAGCTCCCTTTTTTGTGTGTTCTGCAA
This sequence comes from Amblyomma maculatum, assembly GCF_055883805.1. NCBI lineage: Eukaryota > Metazoa > Arthropoda > Arachnida > Ixodida > Ixodidae > Amblyomma > Amblyomma maculatum. The sequence continues at coordinate 165,299,440 of NC_139344.1, read as the reverse complement.
TTTTTGCTATGAATATGTTTTTTTCTTCTGTAAGAGTTGGAACTTGTGCAAAAAGGCGGCATTTTTTCATTGCTCAGTATCATCATCATCAGCCTGATTATACCCACTGCAGGGCGAAGGCCTCTCCCATATTTCTCCACTTAACCCGGTTCTGTCCTAGCTGCATCCACTTGACCCCTGCGAACTTCTTAATCTCATCCGCCCACCTAACTTTCTGCCGCCCCCTGCTACGCTTTCCTTCCCTTGGAGTCCAGATTGTTACCCTCAGCGACCATCGGTTATCCTCTCTTCGCACTACATGTCCTGCCCATGTCCATTTCTTCTTCTTAATTTCTACTAGAATTTCGGTAACTTGAGTTATTTCTCTGACCCACTCTGCACGCTTTCTATCTCTTAATGTTACCCCTACCATTTTTCGTTCCATAGCCCTCTGGGTTGTCCTCAACTTAAGTAGAACTCTCTTGGTTAGCCTCCACGTTTCAGCCCCATAGGTGAGTACAGGCAAGATGCAACTGTTGTATACTTTCCTCTTGAGCGATACCGGTAAGCTGCTAGTCATAATCTGCGAGTGCTTGCCAAATGCGCTCCATCCCAATCTTATTCTTCTTATTATTTCCTTTTCATGGTCCGGATCTGCGGTTACTACCTGTCCTAAGTAGTGTTACGACCAAGCATCCGCAATTGCGCGCTCTATTGTTCGCCTGTGGGCATGGATAAGTTTTGTGAATATGTGGTGATGGTCCAATGGCTCTAAGTGAGCCTGTTTCCAGGAATCCTGTTTTGTAAGCATGTTTTGCTTTGTGGACAACCTGCAAATGCCAAATTGACCCTGTCAAGAGAACGTCTGGAAAAACACAAAGAAACGTCCCCCTGCGGGAAATAGCAGGAAGTGCTTTCTTTCTTTTGTTCACCCTTCCAGTCGAGAAGTACTATCCTCCAGTGATGAATGCCTCCTATCCAAAGGAGACGACAGAGTGACATGTCCGCTGACGTGCAGGACAAGAAAGGAGCATGACTCATACGGCCATTAAGTGATTTCCCGGGAATGCAGGAAAGATTTGCAATTGTCGAAAAGGGACCATGTTGGGAGCCCTATGCGGCGCCACGTGCACTCGGGTTTCTGAGAAGTAAAACCCCTTTTCAGAACCAGCCTGTGGTTTCTTTGCTGAAGAATAGAAATGTACCTCCTCTCCTCGCCGTTCCCAAGCTTTTCCCGCCAACAAGTGATCACGCCCAACGAATGAATGCCGGACCAGTCAGTGCTTCAGACCATCAGTGCAGTGATGTGTTCGATTGGATGCCGATACCTGAGGGGCGTGCCCTGGATTTGGTTGGTCAGCATCTTCAGAGAGGGGCTGGACATAGGGGGTTTTTAAGGACGCTGCAGAGCACGAAATGTCGCTCTGGGCCCTGGGTAAACGGCTCATCCAGTCGCTTCTCGCTATGAACTCTTAACGCTTGTCATTTTGCTGATGTACCCTTCTTTTTCATGTAAATATTCTTGTAAATACGTTTTCTCAAAGTGCCAGTAAACCTGCTTGTACATATTTCACCAACTTCGAAGATTCAATCCTACTTCAACCCCGAGTCTCTGCACGCTACCAAGTGAAGGCCGGGTCGACGTAGCCCCAGCGTCACGACAACTGGTGCCCAGCGTTGGGATCTGAATCTACAAGCCACAACATCTGGTGATTGGAGGTGGATCTGAAGCTACAAGCCACAACACCTTGTGATCGGAGGTGGCATCTCAAGCAACAAGCAGGAGCAACAATCGGCCAAGAGGGCAGCTCGGAACATCGATCGCATGTGTGGGTGAGTGCTTGGCTTTTCTTCTGATGTGGACCAGGTTCTAGAACAGGGTTAGATTTTAGAACTGGAAAAGAGAGTGTGGAAACGCCTTTAGGTTGGTAGTTTGCACAGTTGTTTTGGAAGTAGCCGACACTCGGAGCGATCATGGACCTACAAAAGCTGCAGAAACCGGACCTGTTGCTATTGTGTGAGGAATTGGGAATTGATACAAGTGGTTTGGCACGAAAACCCTTGATTATAAAGGCAATCACTGATCTGGGAACCGATGATGAGGAGCTCAGTGAAGCATGGAACCTCATCGGTCAAAAAAAGGAACAGCTCAGACAGCAGAAAGAGCGTGAAATTGAAAGAGAAGCAAAAAAGCTGGAGCTAGAAATTGAGCTCCGGAAATTAGAACTAGAGTTGAGCAAGAGGTCGGGCGATTGTCCCCAGCTAGCGGTACCTCGTCTCAACAAGGAGGCAGATTTCAAGATGTCAAAGTACATGCAGCCATATGTGATATCAGGGGATATCGGTCTGTATCTGGCTAACTTTGAGCGAACCTGCGAAAAACTGTCCTTCCAGCGAGACACTTGGTCTCAGAGATTATTGACGGTTCTGCCCTGCGAGGCAGCGGAGGTTGTCGCGCGGCTAAGCAAGGAGGACGCGGACAACTACGAGAAGGTCAAAGCTTGCCTTCTGAGAAAGTATAGGCTTAGCGCCGAGGCGTTCAGACAACGTTTTCGGAAAGCTACTAAGTCCAGGGACGAGAGTTACCCTGAATTCCTGTACAATTTAAGAGTTAATTTGGGCGAGTGGCTAAAGAGCACTGATTCCTACAGTGATAGGGACGCTGTAGTCGAGAGAATTCTTTTGGAGCAGTTTTATAACTGCCTCCCAGAAAAAGAAAGAAATTGGTTACAGGACCGAGGCGAAATTAAGTCGGCAACTGAAGCTGCCGAACTTATTGAGGAGTATGCTTCGCGCCGACAATTCAGCAACCCAGCAGTGGATAGGCCCCGCAATCCCAAGTTCAGTGTGAATAACCGTCAGAAAAGGCACTTTGCTAGATTTGCAAACGAAGAAAGGAAGGCTTCTTCAGGCAAACGCCCTAGAAAGGACGGCAGTGAGAAAAGTGGGGAAGTGACCAACGCGCAGAACACAAAGAAAAAGCTTGAGGCTAGGAAGCCGCTCACATGCTTTAGGTGTAATGAGCAGGGTCACATTGCCGTCAACTGCCGGAAAGAAAAGATTGCTTTCTCGTACGTCAGTGACTGCGATGAAAATATGCAGCTTTTAGAACCCTACCTGCATGACCTAGTAGTCAACGGGAAGCCTTGCAAGGTACTGCGCGATTCGGCCGCAACGATGGATGTTGTCCATCCGGCGTATGTGTCGCCTTCCGACTATACAGGACAGTGTACGTGGATCCGCCAGGTAGTGGAGGAACAGAGTGTGTGCTTGCCGATCGCGAACGTGGTCATCGAGGGCCCTTTCGGCGAATTAACAACCGAGGCTGCCGTTTCAGGAAAGCTTCCTAAGTGCTATCCGTATTTGTTCTCCAACAAATCGGACATGCTACTGCGAAAGAGGGGCATCCTTTTCGGAGACAGTGTTGTGCAAGCATTAACACGTTCAAAGGCGCGAGAACTAGCTACACTGCTCATTCCAGAAAAATCCACAGCGGAGGAAACGGCAGTTAAAACAGTGGTAAATGCGGAAGATAGCAGGTCAGAAAACTTTGAGAGCGAGGCATCTCAGATATGTCAACTTGAAAGTGAGCTTGATGAGACGCGGAATGAGGACGTTCTTGAGAGTAACCTCTTGCCGCCAGTGTCTAGTAATCTCACGAGACTTTTAAGTGGAACCCGAGAGGACTTAGCTATAGAGCAAGCCAATGATCCCAAGATACAGGAGATAAGGGAGCGCCACCGTGCCACTAAGACAGCAAACAATATTTCTTTCGAGATGAGAAAGGGAGTGCTGTATCGCTTATTCAAGGATAAGCGCGGAGTAGAGCGGGACCAATTAGTCGTTCCCCAAAAGTACCGCGGAGACTTACTGCGACTTTCCCATGGCAGCTCGTGGTCATGTCACCTTGGAATAAAGAAAACAAAGCAGAGACTGTTGCAAGAATACTATTGGCCTGGATGTTTTAAGGACACGGAAAATTTTGTACGGTCATGCGACACGTGCCAGCGGGTTGGAAAGGCGCAAGATAAGTGGAAAGCTCCGATGGTGTTAGTACCAATCATTACCGAGCCGTTTCACCGGTTAGTAATAGATGTAGTTGGGCCACTTCCTGTGACAGAGTCAGGGTACCGTTATATCCTCACTATGTTATGCCCAGCCACAAAGTTTCCAGAGGCTGTTCCGCTGCGCGAGGTGACGTCCGAGAGTGTAGTGGATTCGCTGCTGTCAGTGTTTGCACGAGTTGGATTCCCTTCCGAGGTCCAAAGTGATCAGGGTAGCGTTTTCACGAGTGTCCTCACCACCTCATTTCTCGAGCGATGCGGCATTAAGGTAGTGCATAGCTCGATCCATCATCCGCAGAGCAACAGCGTAGAAAGATGGCACTCTGTTCTCAAACGAGTCCTGAGGGGACTGTGCTATGAAAACAAGCGCGAATGGGATACCTGCCTGCCTGCAGCGCTTTTCGCTTTGCGGTCAGTGCCGCACGAATCCACTGGATTTAGCCCAGCCGAGTTGGTGTACGGAAGGTCACTGCGCTCACCTTTGCGAATGGTGCGCGAAGCCTGGGAGGGGCGCGGAGAAGACCCAACAGTAGTGGAATTCATTCTGAACCTCTTGAATCGCTTACATAACACTAAGGAACTCGTTGAGGCCAGCATGAAGTCAGCCCAGGCTCGTTCCAAGGTGTACTATGATAAGACAGCCCGTCAAAGGACGTTTTGTATCGGGGACCAGGTGATGTTGCTGAGAAGTTCAAGGCAGAATAAGCTCGAAGTACAGTGGGAAGGACCGGCTGAAGTCGTTGCAAAGCTTTCTAACACTAACTACGCAGTGAAAATTCCCGGTAGGCGTAAAGAAGTGCGCATTTATCATTGCAATCTTATGAAGCCTTATGTGCAGAGGGAAGCCGTGGTAAATCTAACTTTAAACCTTCCCGAGGAGATGGGGGACAACTTGATTTGCCTCAGCGGAAAAGGAAGCAACGCTCAGGAGCTTCTCAAAAAGACGGAGCAGAGAGGAGAACTAAAGAAATCCCAGCTGTCCGATCTGGGCGAAATAATAACAGAGTTTGAGTCCTGCTTCGTGGACAGGCCAGGCAGGACTGATTTGACTGAGCACGATATTGAGCTGACTTCAGACGTGCCAGTGCGATCAAGGTGCTACCGATTCTCTCCAAGGCAAAGAGAAATTCTGGATAGGGAAGTAACTCGCATGCTGGAATTGGGAGTAATAAAACCCTCGGAAAGCGATTATGCTTCGCCTATGATCTTAGTAGAAGCTCCAGGTAAAGACCCTAGGCCTGTGGTAGACTACCGAAAGCTAAATTCTCTCACCAGGGATCAAGTGTATCCTATTCCGAATATTGAGGAGAGAGTAGAACAGGTCAGTAGAGCGGCATATGTGACTACGCTGGACCTTACTCGAGGATACTGGCAAGTACCGCTCACTGAACGCGCCAGCAGATACGCGGCTTTCGTCACTCCGACGGGCAGCTACCAGCCAACAATGATGAGTTTCGGGCTCAAAAATGCTCCATTTTGTTTTTCCCGACTCATGGATAGGGTTTTAAAGGGGTGTGAAACATTCGCGGTGCCTTATTTAGACGACATTGCGGTTTTTTCCGACTCATGGGCGGACCATATGGTACATCTAAGAGCTGTACTGAGCCTTTTGCGTCAAGCTGGACTAACCGTAAAGGCCGAGAAATGTTGCCTGGCAAGGGCGACCGTGGACTACTTGGGTCACAATGTAGGTCAAGGTTTCAGGAAACCCAGCGAGATTAAGATTTCTGCGGTAGCAGACTACCCGCGGCCGAGCACGAAGACGGAAATTCGAGCATTCCTGGGTCTGACGGGATACTACAATCACTACATCCCTAACTATTCAGCTTTGGCTAGCCCTCTGACCGACGCTCTCCGCAGGACAGAACCGACAAATGTAGTCTGGGACGAACAAAAGGAAGCCTCCTTCGTAAACCTGAAGGCTGTGCTGATTAGCCGTCCGGTATTGCGAGCTCCAGACTATGCCCGAGAATTCACGGTCCAGTGTGATGCCAGTGATCGAGGGCTAGGTGCTGTTCTCTGCCAGAGAGATGACGACGGTGCCATTGTCCCCTGGCTTGGCTGCAAACTGCGACATCGAAGAACAGTCGCCTTCTTAGGTGGAGCTTGATTTTACAGCAGTACAATTTTGAAATAAGATACAAAAAGGGGAAGTTAAATGGGAATGCGGACGCGCTTAGCCGCTCTTTCTAAGCGGTCCGAGATGTTCCTCACCATGTATCGAAATTGATAATTAGGTTTTTTTTTTTTTCCGTGCGCTTGTATATGTGTGACTATGTAAAGCAGCACGTTTGGTTTTCTAGGCATACGTGGGTCCTGAACGTCTTGAGAGTGGGCTTTTCTCGAACAACAATGGCAGTTTTCTTTTAACCTGGTCTCTTCAGACGGGAGCCGAGTGCTTGTTTAGACATGTGGTTGAGTTTCAGACAGCTCGAGCAATTTGGCCTACAACAATCAAGACAACGCGACAAGCAACAGCGAGCTTCACGCGTTCACGTGCAGGCCATTAAGTCGTCTCTTCATGCAGCAGCTGGGACTGCTGCCCTCCGAGACTCTTCTGGCGGGGGAGGAGGCTGTTACGACCAAGCATCCGCAATTGCGCGCTCTATTGTTCGCCTGTGGGCATGGATAAGTTTTGTGAATATGTGGTGATGGTCCAATGGCTCTAAGTGAGCCTGTTTCCAGGAATCCTGTTTTGTAAGCATGTTTTGCTTTGTGGACAACCTGCAAATGCCAAATTGACCCTGTCAAGAGAACGTCTGGAAAAACACAAAGAAACGTCCCCCTGCGGGAAATAGCAGGAAGTGCTTTCTTTCTTTTGTTCACCCTTCCAGTCGAGAAGTACTATCCTCCAGTGATGAATGCCTCCTATCCAAAGGAGACGACAGAGTGACATGTCCGCTGACGTGCAGGACAACAAAGGAGCATGACTCATACGGCCATTAAGTGATTTCCCGGGAATGCAGGAAAGATTTGCAATTGTCGAAAAGGGACCATGTTGGGAGCCCTATGCGGCGCCACGTGCACTCGGGTTTCTGAGAAGTAAAACCCCTTTTCAGAACCAGCCTGTGGTTTCTTTGCTGAAGAATAGAAATGTACCTCCTCTCCTCGCCGTTCCCAAGCTTTTCCCGCCAACAAGTGATCACGCCCAACGAATGAATGCCGGACCAGTCAGTGCTTCAGACCATCAGTGCAGTGATGTGTTCGATTGGATGCCGATACCTGAGGGGCGTGCCCTGGATTTGGTTGGTCAGCATCTTCAGAGAGGGGCTGGACATAGGGGGTTTTTAAGGACGCTGCAGAGCACGAAATGTCGCTCTGGGCCCTGGGTAAACGGCTCATCCAGTCGCTTCTCGCTATGAACTCTTAACGCTTGTCATTTTGCTGATGTACCCTTCTTTTTCATGTAAATATTCTTGTAAATACGTTTTCTCAAAGTGCCAGTAAACCTGCTTGTACATATTTCACCAACTTCGAAGATTCAATCCTACTTCAACCCCGAGTCTCTGCACGCTACCAAGTGAAGGCCGGGTCGACGTAGCCCCAGCGTCACGACAGTAGACATATTCGCCTACTACTTCCAGTACTTCGCTACCTAATGTAAACTGCTGTTCCTTCCCAAGGCTGTTGAACATTACTTTAGTCTTCTGCATATTGATTTTCAAACCTACCTTTCTACTTTTCCTGTCTAGGTCATCAATCATTATTTGCAGTTCATCCCCCGAGTTGCTTAGCAAGGCAATGTCATCAGCAAATCGCAGATTACTGAGGTATTCTCTATCTACCCTTATCCCCAACTGCTCCCATTCCAAGTCTCTGAATACTTCCTCTAAACAAGCTGTGAATAGTACTGGGGAGATTGTGTCTCCTTGCCTAACACCTCTCTTTATGGGAATTTTGTTACTTTCTTTATGCTGAACTATGGTTGCTGTGCAGTCGCTATATATATCTTCCAGCACTTTCACGTATGGCTCGTCTACCCCCTGATTTCGCAATGCCTGCATCACCGCCGAGGTTTCAACTGAGTCAAATGCTTTTTCGTAATCAATGAATGCTATGTATAAGGGCTGGTTATATTCCGAGCATTTTTCTATCACCTGATTGATGGTATGGATATGATCGATAGTAGAGTACCGTTTCCGAAACCCTGCTTGATCCTTTGCTTGATTGCAGTCTAAGGTTGTCCTGATTCTATTAGCGATTACCTTAGTAAATACCTTATACGTAACAGACAGTAAGCTGATTGGTCTGTAATTTTTAAGGTCCTTAGAGTCCCCTTTCTTGTGACTGAGGATAATGTTTGCATTCTTCCATGGTTCCGGTACCGTCGATAACACCAGGCACTGCGTATACAGGGTGGCCAGGTTTTCTAGCACGATATCCCCCCGTCCTTCAGAAAATCTGTAGTTATCTGATCCTCTCCAGCTGATTTCCCCCTTTTCATAGTTTCTAGTGCTTTCTTGACCTCGTCCTTCGTCACTGGTGGAACGTCTGACTGTTTTTCCCTACCGCCAATCTCATTACGGTCCTGACTGCTTTGGCTACTGTAGAGATCTGTATAGAACTCCTCAGCTACTTTGACTATCTTTTCCATATTAGTGATGACGTTGCCCGCCTTGCCCCTTATCGCATACATCTGGTTTTTGCCTATGCCCAATTTCTTCTTTACCGCTTTAAGGCTTCCCCCGTTCTTTACAGCATGCTCAATTTTCTTCATGTTATACTTCCTAATATCGGCCACCTTGCGCTTATTGATTAGCTTCGATATCTCGGCCAATTCGATCTGGTCTGTTGGATTGGAAGCTTTCATACTCTGGCGTTTCTTAATCAAATCTTTCGTCTCCTTAGACAGCTTACCGGTATCCTCTCTAACTATCCTACCGCCTACTTCTACCGCGCACTCAGTAATGATATCTCTGAAATTATTGTTCCTTGCCTCTAGGGTAATGTCGCCATCCTCAGTTAGAGCTGAAAACCTATTCTGTAGCGCGATCCTGAACTCTTCTGCCCTCCCCCTCACCGCTAATTCGTTGATGGGCTTCTTTCTTACTAATCTGTTGCGTTCCTTCTTCAGATTTAGGCTAATTCGGGACCTCACCATCCTGTGGTCACTGCATCGCACTTTCCCGATTACCTCTACATCTTGCATAATGGCGGGGGTTGAACACATTATGAAGTCGATTTCATTTTTAGTCTCTCCGTTAGGACTTTTCCATGTCGATTTCCGGTTCTTCCGTTTGCTGAAGAAGGTATTCATGATTCGTAAGTTATTGCGCTCTGCAAGCTCAACTAGTAACTCCCCCCTGCTATTCCTAGAACCAATGCCATAGTCACCTACTACCTTGTCTCCTGCCTGTTTTTTCCCTACCTTGGCATTGAAATCGCCCATTAGTACAGTATAGTGCGTCTTTACTTTTCGCATTGCCGATTCTACATCTTCGTAGAAGCTTTCAACTGCCTGGTCATCATAACTACATGTAGGTGCATAGGCCTGTACAACCTTCTGTTTATACCGCTTATTAAGCCGAATTACGATGCCTGCAACCCTCTCATTTATACTATAGAATTCATCTATATTACCCGCTGTATACTTATTGACAAGGAAACCTACTCCTAGTTGTCGCCTCTCTGGTAAGCCTCGATAACACAGTACATGCCCATCTTTCAGTACAGTATATGCCTCATTCGGCCTCCTAACCTCACTAAGCCCTATGACATCCCATTTCATGCCCTCTAGTTCCTCTAACAGCACTGCTAAGCTAGCTTCACTAGCTAGGGTTCTAGCATTAAACGTTGCCAGGGTCAGTTTCCAATGGCGGCCTGTCCAGCGGAGCCAGACTTTCTTAGCACCCCCTGCTGCGTCACAGGTCTGACCGCCGCCGTGGTCAGTTGTTCCGCAGCCGCTGGTGACTGAGGGCCGGGGTTTTATGGAGCTTATCATAGGAGGTTGCGGCCAATTACTGCGCCAGGGTGGCCAACTCCTGTTCTGGTGAGGGAGTGCGTTGCCGAAGGTGTTCACCGGCATCAGGTTGCACCCCAAACCTGTTTATGCAATTCCATCAACACGCGGATTTTTTTTTTTTCTTTCATCTGGTGGAGAATTGCGCGGCACCGGGATTTGAACCCCGGTCCTCTTGCATGCGAGGCGGATGTTCTACCGCTACGCCACACGGATGCTCAGTACGCCATGTTGTAAGTTCCACCACTGGTATTGTGACTCTGTGCGAGCTCCGCTTCCGCTTCCGTTTTTTTTTTTTTTTGTTTTGTTTTTTTTTCGCTAACTTGCGATGTAGTATACTATAGAAAGTCACGCAAATCGTGTTCTGCCAAAAACTGGAGAAGGTTTTTGCTTTTAGCGTTGTCCATTAGCCACTTGGAGAAATCCTCCTCCCTCGTCGCCGACAGTCCTACTTCCTGGAAATCCATGTCCTTGACGCCCTAGTCCCTGCACAAGTGGCGAATATCCACTTTTGCAGCCGGTGTAGAGCATTTCCGCTTTATTGCCCCGCATAGCACGTGGACGACAAAAGGTTTTCGTCGTCTTTGAACTCCGCAAAGGTAGTGTGTACAGTTAACATTCCTCCCCGATTGGCTGTCCGAGTCGACTGCTGTCGCGCACGAAGCGTGTCTTCAACACAAGTTAGTGGGCTTTCGTGGGCGCTTTCAAGGACGTGTTTTGCCCTCGGGGCGTTTCGCAACAGTTTTGTCCGCGGCTAAAGTTATCACTAGAGAAAGAGACGGTTTGTTTACGGGGCCCATCGACCTACGGGAGTTCACTTTCCCCGTTTTGACAAGGCGACCCTGACGTTACCGTGGCGGCGTTCAAGACAGTTGAGTTCGCTCGCGAAAAGGCTCGTCCGCACGCACATGGGGCCGGCACGTGCGGCGTAGTCGCGTCCCGTATTATCGCTCGGCCGGCTTTTCCGCTGAATTGGATGCCAACGGGTCTTTCGCCGCCGCGCCTCCTGCGTAGATGTAGCCGCCTGATTACCGCCCTTGGGGCTGTTTTGATGCTTTATTCCTCCGAGCGCGGGGTAGTACTTCGTTATCACGATAGCCGTTGGCTCGGGTGAACAAACGCTGGAGGACTGTTCCTTTCTTATTTACGCCATGTCGCTTGCGTGTCTGATCCCCGTTGCAAACAATCAGGAGAGCTTGGCCCTAAGTGCTCATGCGATAGCGCCTCTAACGCCACCTTTTGATTCCGCGTTTCTTTTTTTTGGTTTAAATTGTTGAAATTTTTAAAATTGTTGTTATTAGCGTGACGTCAGTACACATCACAAACGCACGTTGTGAAGCGATACGCACCACAACGCGCTCACTGGGTGCCCGCCTGGCGTGTAGAAGGCTGGGGATTTTAACATCAATGGCTACAAATTTGTCTTATGAATTATTCCTATATTCTGAGATACCCCGATTAGAGGAACCTGCTTGCCAATTTTGGCTCCATTCGGATCCTCCTCCAATTTGTTATGTAGCTCTATTTTGAATGTCGGGTGTTTGAAATTCCGGCGTGAGGTCATGTTATTGTGACGGCATGACCCTCCTGTCGACCAATCAGGATATTTCCCGACTTCCGTAAGATAAGTCTACGGTGGTGGCGGCTTCTCGGTAGAACGAGTTGTACACGCTATCGCTTAGTAACCGCTTAATGCGAGGAATGAACGGGATGTCTCGAAATGAAACACGCATTACGAGTTGAAGGCGACAGCAAATGTTTCGATAAGTGAGAACTTGGTTGTCATTACTGTGGTACCGTTACCAGGTGGTCTGGTAATTGATGTCCTCAGAGCCGTGTATATATCAACTAAGAAATTAGCCGACAACGCAGTCGACAGTGCATTGCAGAATGCGCGTCATTTACTGCGTCTGCTGCCGCAGCTAGCTCACGTTGTGCGTGTCTTTAATTTTTCTATCAGAAACGTAGTGTGGAAGCACTTGACCAGCCCTGATTATATGCAAAATTGAAAAATACTGTGAGCCCTGCCGCAGTGGCTCAGTGCTTAGGGCGCTGGACTGCTGTGCCCAAGGACGCAGGATCAAATCCCGGCCGCGGTGGCTGCGTTTCGATAGAGGCGAAAAGCAAGGCGCCCGTATGTGTATGCTGTGCAGTGCACGTTAAATAACCCTAGGTGGTCGAAATTTCCGCAGCCCCTTCATTACGTTTTTTCTCATAACCTGAGTCGCTTTGGGACGTTAAACCTTATACTTCAAACTAAAACAAAAAGAAAAAAAAAAGAAAAAATCGATGTGACTCGGTCGGATGCATAAAGAAAGTTGCATCATTTAATGGGGTGTTCCAGAGCCGTAGACTTCCTTACTCGTGAAAACACGAGCAAATAAAGAAAAGGAAAACAGGACTTTTGCGCTGCAGAAAGATACGCATATAACGAGCAGCAAGGTGGAAAACTGAAACATGGGCGCAAATCCTTCTAGTGTGCTCTTGGATAGACTTTTTTTGGCTCATAGTTTCGCTTTCCTTATTCAGCAAGCCTTCAGAGCAATTATTAGCTGACAGCTAATGTTCAGTAGGTGTGTTATGTGTCATGCTTGGACATGAAAACTGATCAGACCGGTTCCTAACGCGCAGAAAAATTATCACCGCTAATTGGCAGCGTGGCTTCTGGCTCCTCCTCTCAAGGCGTCCGCCCCCTTTTTGCCGTTCCGCGACGAAATCGATTTTTCTCCAAGTTAACGCCAGTTTGGCCATCATTCCTCGTGTTCTCTCCAAGTGTGACACGTACCGTACTAGAGCGGCGCAGACACGTGCGAGTTCATTCGGCGCTGTAAACGGTGTCCGTGCTTTGTACTGCGAAAAGATGTTTCTGATCCTGTGCGGCGTTGGATGCAGTCATATGGTGCTTTTTTTTTCTCTCTCTCTCTCTCTTTTTCTGCTCTGTCTGTCGGCGATATATGAGCCCCAGGATTAAAACCCGTCTCCCGTATACGTTGCACCCAGCACTTCTTCAGGAAGCCAGGTCAGGCCTCGGCAGTGTATTGATTTGAAGCTCGAAGCTTGTTCAAGTGGCTTGCCCACATGTTTCTAATATGGACGTCCCGGTGCGAGTAAACCCGAATTTGTTCTTAATATTTTCTCAGTGGGCAGCGCTAACAGCTAGCAAGGGTTGCGCCGATCTTAGAAAAAACATCAGCCGGTGTAGTGAAACAACAAGCTGAGTTGACTGCCTGATCCTGTAACTCTTTGGCAGTTCAGATATATGGCAGAAAGGCCACAACCACTATTTTTAAGGACCTCAAGGATACCAGCAGTACGTGTACTACTAGATTTTGACTGAATTGTGAAAAACAGGTAATCATCGATGTGTCGTGAGCGGACTTGTTAACGCTTTTCTCCAAGAGGCAGTCGGACTTCCTCAAGCATATATACGTCGCAAAGGTTTAGGCTTACGCTATGGGCCAGGCGCATAACAGCAGATCGTTGAACGAACAGTATTTTACACCAAGACCCGATACAAGGTGCGCAGAAAAAGGGGGAGAAATTCAAGAGACCGCAACCATGGTGTTTCATTTTTTTTTTTTTTTTCCCTGCATTTGTTTGCTGGTTGTTTTTCTTCATGGTTCACATCGCAACGATACTCCTCGAGCTTCCCGGCGTTCACCGGGAGTATTAATGAACGACGCCCTTATGTGCACCGACATTGCACACTGAACAAGAGCCCTGATTTTCATCTCCATCGAAGAATGTACGACACTTGCATCTGTGCAAGTTGCGCACATGTACTTATAGTAGGGTCCTTGTGGTTTGGCGCTAGGGGCCGCATTTGCTGTCACTGTGAAAGTGCTATCCCTGTCCGATGGTTATAAGAGAGAGACGTCGTTCAACTTGTGTCTCTAGCGCCTCGACGTTTTTTTTTTCTTTTTTCTTTTAAGTAAAAAGACTAGCATATGGAACGAGGACAAATGCATAGAAAAATACCGGACGAGCGCTGGGGTTAGCACGTCCCGTTTTTTTTTTTTTTTTTCTTAATGCCTTTGTGCTCGTTTCATGTGCTAGTCTTATTATTTCATTATTACACACTTAACTAGCCCAGGTTCCCTGCCTTGAAGTTTTTTTGCTTTCTTCATGAAGCGTCAGGTTTTAAACGCTTAGCAGTACCGTCGTGCGCGTACTGTGCAACCTTGAAGCGCGGGTCTCGTGTCCTGCCCGCTGTCAAAACTCGTTGCACCAGGCATGTTAATGCATCCTAATGCGGCTTCCTTGCTTAAATTCAAAGGGCACTTGCTCCTCCTGTGCAGCGGCTACAGCTAAAAGGAAAATGTGGGAATTATCTGTTTTTGTTGGCGCTAAATTCGCAGCTTGTCTAAACGACACCGACGTCCTGTGCCGGAGCGCGGATGCTCAGTTTGACCGGACTGAAGCATTGAAACACGAACAGCGCCTGCGAAATATATAGATAATATGCTTCCTATCTGTCAACTTCGGTATTCATATGTTTCGGGGAGGGTTGTGCATTACCACCGCTGCTACACGTGGTGTAAATGATCAATACGAAAAGACTGTTTCAAGAAAGTAATCTAGGTTATAACGCCTCGTACAAGCTAGGCGGAATGATCTCAGAGCAGATGCTATAAGCCGATAGCCAGGAAAGATTTGCAGTCTGGTTACTATTTGTGGTGAAAGAGGCGGTCTAGGCTTTGCTATTAGCGTCAGTGATTCGGGTCTGATTATGTTCAACGATTTCACTAAACAGGGCCCGTATTCCGAGTTTGCGTCGTTATCGAAGTGTCGCTATCTCACGTGACCACGAGTCATCTGATTGGTCGAAAAAAACGGAACCGGGTGTTGCCACTACGGAACCAGAAGAGGTGACAACATCATGTTCCGGCATTTCCACCAATCAGATGACTCGAGGAGGTCGGGGAGATAGCAACACTTTCGATAACGACGCAAACTCGGAATACGGGCCCAGATGCTTACACTAAACTCCAAGGGTTACCCGGGCTGGAAGAATACAAATTTCTCAGGGTATGGGTAAGTGATAAAGGTAAATGAAAAATAAGATTTTTCTTAGGGCAAAATGAGCAAAAGAGCGCGATAATGAAACACAGATAATTATGGGTGTACAACGGATCTGAAATACTGGGATGTATTTGGAAAGGATAAGAGGGCTAGAGCTTACCATTGGGAATGTGGTTTTGTGACCAGGGACAGAAGTTCATTCGGCGCCAAAAATAAATTGGATATCTATTTGCACAACGTGCTCAAGGCAAAAACGACAAACGAGGCAGCAGTACAGGAAGCCGTGGACTGGGCATCTTTTGAAGCACGGGTGGCTCACGTGAAACTATTATACTGATAACGCTTGAGGACATTGGACAATAACATGAAGGCAGCTAAGTATTTAACTTGCACAGGGAAAGGGTAGACTCTCTGGAGCGGAGAAGGATTACCAAACTAGCCAGTAGGTATACTGTAAACCAGGGCGGCGAAGAAGCGCTTTAAACGATAGGTCAAAAACACAGGCTAAGTAAGAACTGGATTCAAAAAAAAAAAAAAAAAACACTTCGTAGACTTCTGTATAACATGGAAAAGGAATCAATCTATGGTAATTTAAAAGGCAGCACCCCACTCTTTGGATATGGTCCCTGGAAGGACTTTCCAGGGACTTTCCAGGGACTTTCCAGGGACCATACTTTGGAGCGAGATCAGGGTGTTTTAAAACGCGAATCTACAAGAAATTCAACCGTGAAGATAGCACATGTGCACCGTGTGGGAAGTCCATAGAACTGATGCTACCTGTTTTACTTGTGGCAGTTCAGCTTTCGGTACATGCACAGTCACTGTCCCTGAGGCGGTTCTTTGTGAGGTGCAATAAGCCAGCGACGGGGGCGAACCGGTACCAAACGCGCACTGCTTATACCAATCATGAGATGACGGAACGTCCGTTTGGTACTGCCTTGATAGCAGCAGGTCCTGGGTTAGGTAGGCGCACGAGGTGGGTGCCACAGCGGCAGAACTTTGCAACGTGCTTCAGCTGCCTGCGCAGCTCCAGCTGTGTGCGGGTGCATGCCGCAGCAGGGGCGCAGTCACAGTGCGTGACCACTGTGGTCACACTGTCTACGCGAGTTACCACAAATGGCACTGCGCTAGCCATAAGACCTCATGCTCAAGTGTTCCAGCCAAATGCGCGCCACCATAAAGCCTTTTTCTTTTTCTTTTTTAAGTTTCAAGCCCGGGAGGGGTGGGGGGTACTAGTGAGCTGTGCAGCGGGGAAGACCTTTTCACTACCCTCGGAGAAATTGGTGGGCATTCGTCAATTCTTTCCTCTGCTACGAGCGCAGCCCAGTGCCCAATATGGCAGCACCCTTCACCTCTTCTTGGAAGACAGCGGAGGTTTTTTACGGCAAAGAGCATTGAAGGACCTTGCTTCGGTCTTGTTAGGATTGACTCCTTACGGGTGAACTCCTTAACTCCTTAAGTTCAAAATTATTAATTTTGAACTTAATTTCCCAAGCGCTTTTAGCTAATGTACATAACTGCCGCGTTCATATTACCTTTGATATCTCCAGACTGCAGGGCCCCTTTATACTGCCGTATTAGTTTCAGTGCGAAAGGACTACTTGATATGCACAAATCCAACCACTAATCTTGTGTGAAGCCTCTGCCGAGCTCAGAGAAAGAAAGAGAGAGAGAGAGAAAAAGAGATCCGTGATTCTAACCCAGGAATTTCTCGTGGGAATTATCGCTGCTCGTTTCGTTCTCATATAGGACAAAACGAGTACGTACACAGACAAGGCGCTGTCAGCGTCATTTGCGCTGTAGCGATAATGACAAACCAACGTGCCCAAGCTTCCACCTTCTCGTGGGAATCTCGTAGCCATCGCCGCAGCCGATCGTCCCCGGCATGTTATAGCCACTCTAGCTGTCGCGTTGTGCCTTGTATGTCGTCGCCTGCATCAACTTCCATCCATGCGCAGTGGATCCAGAACACACCGGCTATTTCATTGCCCTCTTCGTGGACTACGGTGCATTGAAGGTGAGAGATGTGAATTGACTATTGAACTTGGTCCACTCCCAAAATTTGAGTGGCTCGTCCCCAAATCTGGCTTTGCACAATTCGTGCACAATTCGAAAAATGAGTTGACCGGCGTTGAAAGCCGACCCCCCCTCCCCCGCCCGAAATAGACGACCCACCCGCGGATTTTCGGGTGGCCCACACCCAAAGATTGGATCGGAAAGCCTATGGAAGCACAGTCGAGTTTTGAACGCTTTCTCACGTATTGCGTTGATTGGGGATGCAGTCTAATTTTTTTTTCTTTTCCTGCCGTACTGTTCGCGCCTCTTCCTCGCCAAGCGCACCCCTCTTCGCATAAGTAAGCAAGGCTTGCGCTGGTAGAGAAGCGCCGGCACGCAACCTGTATTACTTGCTTCACGCTCCTTGACGATTAGTGGGACGCACGTGCGTTTCTTGTAACTGACCGGCCGATCCGACGGCAGTTGCGCACGCGGAATCGTGCTGCATCTGAATGCTGTGCCGGCTTTTTTTTTTCTTGTTTTTTTTTTCCTGCTTCGTCCAAGTAGCGGTCATCTTGTCGCCTCGTTGACTTTTCTTTGTTGTTCTGTCCCGCCCGGCCGCGATGCGGACGCCTTTCGTGCACCGTCGCCTCTTATTTTTTGTTATCGTTGCCGCGCGGTGTCTTTTCAGAAAAGTACACTAGCATTATAGCCCACATTCGCCGATTTCTCGGGTGTTTTTTCTGTCTTTGTTATCTGACACGTGGTTGTTAGCAGGCAGGAAGTAGTTGAGGGTAAAATAACCTATTAGCAAAAAAAAAAAAAAAAGAACAGTTCCTCTGGTCGCGAGTGGGTTTCATATCCGCAGTGGCATATGAGCGGACCAGCTTGGCTGTCCACTGCAGTTGACAACGGCACCATTGCCGCAGCCGAACGTCCCCCTCATGTTCTACTGCCACTCTCCCGCGTCGTGCGGTGCCTGTCGTCGACTCGTCGTCTTCGACAACTTCTCCCCATTCACCGATTTAGCTGATCTTCGAAGCCCGCTTGAATTCAGCCTCGAATCGAAGCCGCTTTGAAAACTGAAGTTCTATAGCTCGATTAATTCGCATTTTCCTTGACCACTCTAAGTGGCCACTGGCCAGTCGTTTTTAAAGTCGCGGATAGGTTTCTACGGCTCTGCAGTGGAAGCTACGGGCGCGCGCGGCCGGCTTACCTTCCTGTGTCCCATGCTTCCTAAGCATGAGCGAACAGTACGCTTGCGGGGCCGCCGGCCTCTCGTCCGTGGTGGTGCTCACGCGTGCGCATTGTTGTTCGCTTTCGAAGGGCGGCCACTACTTTCCACGTTCGCGACCTCCCTTCCGTTTCAGAAAACTCGCTGCCGTGCTAGCCGACCTTCGAAAGCGCGGCGGCGCGTTCGACCCTGACCGTCGGCCCTGAAATGACGGGAGTGAAGTGCAATGTAAACGGGAACTCTTGATTTCTTTCCCTGTAACGAGCGACGGATCGTGATTGAAAGTATTCCGCCGGTGTCACCGCTTTGACGTCCTGCATTTCCGTTACACGAAGGGCATCGAGTGTGCGGCGGGGAGGCGCTTCGTTTTATCGTCGTGGGAGGCCTGCCTCCGCCGCTCTATTAGGGTCGCCCCTCACCTATTCCTTTTCTCTTGTCCATATTATTTTGGGACTCTCGTTCCAAAAAAAAAAAGAAAAAGTTACAGTGGGCCCCTCTTGAAAAAAAAAAAAAAAAAAAAATCTGGCTACGTACGTACGAGCCTTGCGTGTGGCTTGGATAGTAAGATACTTGCTCTAGCTGGGGTACCTTGAGTTGCAACTCGCGCTAGCTGTAATTTACTGTAATCCGATTGGCCGATAGATTTCTCGGAAACATGATCCCATTCTGCCATCGTTGCTTTTGACTTTCTCTCATTTTTGTATTGAATTGTGGTTTAGTTTACAGCGACCACCTGGGGTTGTTTAACGCGCGCTGACATCGCGCAATACACGGGCGGCCTTGCTTTTCACCTCCATGGGAAAGCTACCGGCGAGGCCGGGACCGAAGCTGCGTCCTTGGGTTCAGCAGTGGAGCGTACTACCACTGAGCCGTGCCCCGAGGCGGGGCTCGCCCTGAGAGAAATGTTATGGCTAAACTCTGGCGTTTACTCGGCAGTACAAATCGTTTGAAAAAGAATACTAAACGCACTGATGGTGTTCTTGCACGTGTTTAGGTTCTATAGTCTTCCCGGGTGCTTGTAGACGACATGCTGAGGTAACAACTGGAGTTTATAGGCTACTGTCCGTTCGTTGCGAGCCTTAAGCTCCGAGTGAGTCAAACTGTGGGGCGGCAGTGCGTTTATGGCAGATTGCATTAATCAGCAACGATTTCGCTCTATTTTAAAATCTCTTTCAAAAAGATCCATTTCCACTCTGCAGAAAAGTTATCTGCTCGTCTCATCACGCGCTTCGGTAAGCTACGTTTTTGTAGCAGTAGTAGAAGAGTTTATTTGAGACAAAATGTACAAAATTTGACCTGGGTGAGAAGTCTAAAGGCATTTCCGCCTGACTAGGCCGTCCCACCCATGACAGCAGTGGCAACTACTGACCACATCCAAACACACTCGTCGTACGTCAACCAAATCTGCAGGCCCAGCACCTCTACCAGCATATATGCAAGTACACAAAACAAAATCATGTAGACAACCGTGAGAGCTGTGACTTTTCCTCTGTGACAATGTGTACTATAAAACGTTTTTTGTTTATTATTTTTTTTAGCCACGATTTTGATCAGGTTTGCAGTTTTCCGTAGAGTTAACAATAGGGGAGTGGTATTCAGCTTTTGTTTTAGTTTTCTTTGTTTCTCAGTGCTCATCGCCGGCAGAGCTTATCCTACCATGCCTTGAATTTTGTCATCCCTTATCGTTGCGTCGCCTAAAAAAAGAAAACTGCGACATACTCGGTTGTCACTCCGTCGTGCGGGCCATACATAACACGTCATATCCGCACGTTATGGCGCCTTCCTTACGTGTCTTGGCCTTTATACGCTACGACAGCCATCATGAACGTCATACCCCTTGTTATTGTGCAAATGCCATTACTCTACCAGCGCGCTGAGGGCCTAAGCGATTTTTCCAAATTATGATTCTATTAAACTGACGCAAGAGGGTTCAGTCGATGCGAGCAAACTCCCTGAAAGGTTGATGCAATCTAAAGTCATACGATTCTCGGCAAGCCGCGAAAGCGTAACCGGAAATACTCTTTTCGTGGGGATAACCCTTCCCGATTTCATCAGCAGCTTAATCTCGCTCCCTTTCTCTCTCTCTCTTGCTTTCTTATTTTATCAGATGGAAGGGAGGGATCCCGGTGCACGTATGTGCAGCTCTTGGATCAGGGAGTTGTGTGTCAGGTGAGAACTGGGGCATACAAGGTCAACCGCATTGGGAGGGGGGCTTCCGTCTGATTAGGGCCTCTCCCCTGCTCGTTCATTTATTTGGTGGCGTCCCTGCCGTGTTGTGGGTGCGGCGTCCACGTGTCCAGCGATGATAGCAAAGAAAAGTGCGAATGCGGACGTTGGTAAAAATTGTCTCGCTGTTTGGATCGACCGAACGGTGTTTTGAGCCACAGCTTCTATTTCCACCCTGTCTTTTCGGAGAAAGCCCACCGGGAAAAACCTCCTATTTTAGGCCTTTTTTTTTTTCTCTCGTCTGTTGTGAACAGCTTCATTTGTCTGTACGTCCTGAAATATACCGCTTGGCAGCATGCCATATGATTTCGCTAGTTTAGCACGACACGTGCATCGCATTTTTAGGCGTGGTATATTATTGCCTGTATTTGGTCATCCCGGTGTTGAAGCTCCTCTCGGAACTCAATCTGCAATGCTTCGCTTTCAAATGTTTCCGAAAGTGACAGTATTAGCAAGCTGTGACATTTGAGTCGGCGCCCCTCTCTGTTGTTGTCTTGAAAAAAAAGAAAAAAAGAGGCGTAGGCAGATTCCCGCTGTTTATCTGACGTACTGTCAGCGTCGAATTAAACTAGAACAAGACAGTTGAAATGGGAGCAGCAAAATAAGGTTTTACTCGAGGCAGACCGTCTATTAACGTGCATTTGGCTTGCACTTTGGTGGCGCGAAGGCCGTATAAGAGCGTCAATAGGCCCTGCTTATATTTTTTCTCCACCAGCTATAATGCATTCGTATTGTAGTCTTTTTGCTTATGTTTTCCCATCTTCTTTTGCGGTTACATGGCGATGATGACACACGCGTTTGCTGGGAATTCTTGGGCCCTTTTTATATGTATTTTTGTTTTTCATAGTGCTGCACGTCTCTTTTCGCATTTTACGTGAAGCTTGAAAGAGTGGTTTGAGATGGCGTGCACTCAAACTTGAACTAAATCTTCCGCAAAGCTGTAGTGCGCTGTTCTGTAGCGCCACCTGCTATAGCCGTGATCGTGTGGCGCCTGTTTTTGGTGCTGTAAGCTGAAAACAAACGTAAGTGCGGGATTTTACGCGCCACATCAACCGCAGAAAGCCCTTAGACGCCGTAGCGGTTGTATAAATATGAAGCGCGCGTTTAATTAAGGCGGCCGAGGGTTATTCATCCTGCGTCTCATTTCGGCTGACGGCAAGCCTCCCATTTCGCCCGCATCAGTATACCTGTCCGTCGTGGCCGGGTGTTACACCCACGACCTCGGGATTATACAGTGGCTCGTGAGTGTCGTTCAAAGCGCCGCGAGTGTGGAGCGGCATTCCAGCGTGCCCGGTCGACGCACGCTTGTGTGTTCTTTTACTGCGCGTTCAGTTGTCTCAAGTTTCTGGTCTCGGCGTGACAGAATGTCTGGGCGTTCGCGGCGCATGGTTTCTGTCTCGCCTTTTAAGGAATGCTCGGAGCCTTCGCTATAGCGGGCGCTATTGCAAAGTTTCCATGACGCTGCCCACCGCTTCGGAGGAAGGATATATCGTCATTATCAGAACGCAGCCAAGAATTTCGCAAATGCTCAGGCTTGCTCTTTCTTTTTCCCGAAGAAACTTCAATTCCTGGTATCGGTCTTGTGTCGCACTGCCTTCGAACTAATTTTTCTTCTTATAGTCAGCGATCGCTACGGATTGTCAAGTTTCTGATATGACAGGGAACGCTTGTTTTTATTCCTTCGTTCTGTCGGATTGCAATATACGCGTCCGGCCGTGGTTGCTCGATATAGACGGTGACGCTGTTCGTATTTTCGAAGCTGCACTTGAAGAGCTCGCATTACGCGAGAACGCATTATGCATTAGCTATTGAGATTTCTTGGCATTTTTTTTTTTTGTTAATTATTGATCGGACTTGACTAGCAATGAAATTTTAACGTATTCATGCTGCTGCAATGGACCGGACAGAAGGTCATTAGCAGTCGCATACTTATGCGCAGTGAATTTTTGTTGTTGTTGTGATGTTGATTCCAAGGTTATAAGTTGGCCCGTTCATCGATTGACGACGATGCGTATAAACTTGTGCTCTAAATGTTTGCAGCCGTGCCCATTGCCGTTGTAGCGCTTCGAGTTTGCCAGGTATTATACGGAAAGTAAAGCGTTCGCTGATGGGTATAGTTTTAAGCGTCATATCCGTTTCCTTGTTTTCGGCGAGTCAGGTTGGGCCGTCTTCGCGGAAGGCTTAAGCGAGACATCTGCAGGCGCTATATACGAAACATATATACTCTATCATTCGACTGATGTGTGGAGCCGGAAATGGGTTCATGTTTCTCGAAACAACTTCCCTTTTGAGGTTCCATTTCAGCCCCTAAGACTTTCTCCCGAATGAACTGGTTCTGATGTTCCTATAGATGTGCCCTCGCCGCCCTCCGGACGAAAATCCTGAAATGTACCCATGTTGAGTAAGCGTAGAACGAATGTACAAAACTCGAGAAACGCAGGTTGCGTACACGTTTAGAACGATCACGTCAGCCGAGATGAAGGCTCTTGCTCGAGAACGTCAGCAGCAAAGGAGAAAAATCGCAGGCCTTGCGTCAGGGAAGCGCGAAGTCCAGCGGGACAGCCCAGCGTGCTTGCGCAACAATACATTCTGAGCTTGTGCACCTCTCTGGACGCGGTTGTGTGTGTGTTTGTGCCACGGCGGATGGCCCGGCCTTGGCGGCAACCACTCTCCTTTCGCCAGCCAAAAGGCGGACGCGGTAGCCTGCGTGTGCAAGCTATCGGGCATCCAGCCACGGTTGCAAAATAAGGCTCCGTTTTTAAGTGATGCAATGAGAAGGGCACAGATGAGCGCAGTTATCTTTTCTTTTTCTTTTTTTTTTATTCGAATAGTGACATTTGCCGCCCGTCGTCCCTCACCTTTGCGCGAACTACGCACCGAAAAATAATAGACTGCATTCTCTGCTTTCCCTTGAAAAAATAATTCTGAGGTCGTGTCGGCGTGCTGAGCAGACTCAACATGCCATCTTGAATTTGTGTTGTAATCAGACAGCGCGGGTGTGGGCAGAATATTGAGGCGGAGTTCAATTTCAACGGGAAAATGGCCACCGTTCTGGAGTTGACCTATCTCAACATTATTTATAGCTATTTTCGTGTTGAGGCCATGTTGAAATTATTGGGCTGATTCAATTAAAAAAAAAAGAAGAAGAAAAGAAAAAGAAGCTCTTATCACTTATTCGATGAACGACCGAATGCCCAAGCAATTTTCGGGAACGTTCGACACTGCTGCCGTACTTATATTTCAGCGTCATCTGCAGTACTTATAGGTGGAGTGTTCTTTTCGACACGAAAAATCGTGCACGCACACTGCAAGCTCATACACTCCTAAAGTCTTACGCTTCCACATTCACAAGTTGTTTATCAGTTTCGCACACGACACTATAATAAAGAATAATCCGGGGACTGATGATTCTTTTTTTATTGCACTCAAAATAACTCAAAATATGCAATATTTATACAAGAACCCTCAGCTGCATTTGACTGACATGACAATTTTTTATAATAACTTCAACGTTTCAATGTGCGGGAGCCAGTCAGGTACTGTATCCACAAGTTTGATAACTTCACAATACCTTAAAATGGCTTCCTTAAAGTATTTCTCTCACTGGCCATGCATCAAGATCTGCGTGACGCACAGCCATCCAACTTTTTTTTTTTTTTTTTACAAGATCATGTGGAATACCGTCCTCGATTTAAATCGGAAGATACCTGATACCGTGAAGGTTGCGCGGAAAATCTTGAGGAAGGAAACTGCATCCCAGCAGCCCAAGAAAACATGCTCAATATGGTTTCACCCCTTTTGCATAGTAGACGATAGAGCTTCTTGATCTATGCTCTATCTCAAGTCCTTCTATATATATCCCTGCACAAGGGCTTCCCCATATGTGCAAGTTTTGAACTCCAGGCCACCGAAGTTACATAAGATATCCTTGTGAATAGTTATTTATTTAATCTACATTGTAACTAATCAGGCTCGCATCCTACATTCTGCCCTTCATTTCTTTGTCGACAATAAAATTAAAGCGCTTTGTAAGAGCTGTTTTGTGTTCTTCGGAAAGTGGCGTCCAACTGTCACAACGCATGCATTTATTGCGGAACTTGTATTTCATATTAGACCTTACTCCGGATATCTCGGTACATGTAATGCAGTGTATTGCGTGTCCTTTCAACTATTTCCCATAGGAACCCATTTCCGTGTTTCAGCTAACTCACTTACGAACGTAAATTTGCTGTTTATGTCCTCTATAACACCACAACGAAAAATAATCGAAATCACCCACCATAAAGTATGCTGGGGAACCGCGACCTAAATTTTGACTAGCAACTCTTTAGTCGACTCAACCTACTTTGAGCTCATGTTGGCTTTCTGTCGAATCAACTCGAACTCGGCAAGGCGTCAACACCAGCTCAGAAGTCATTTTTGTAAGGGTTGCGCTGATTGAGAATACCGTAAAGCAGGATGGACACGTGGGAAGTTGCACCAGGCCGATGGCTCGAGCTTCGCTCAAGCAAAGAAAAATCATTCTCCTCGAGTCTGCATTGAAGTTCAATTTCGGAGGAACGGCGGAAGAATATTCCGCGTACAACACAAACGAGCGTTGTGAATTGTGCGTCTATCTGACCCTGTACCCGGTTTCGCAGCCAGCATGAGGC
Source organism: Amblyomma maculatum (assembly GCF_055883805.1). Lineage (NCBI taxonomy): Eukaryota > Metazoa > Arthropoda > Arachnida > Ixodida > Ixodidae > Amblyomma > Amblyomma maculatum. The sequence continues at coordinate 165,274,309 of NC_139344.1, read as the reverse complement.
AATGAATCGACCAGTCATCGATACTTCTGAGCAATCGGGAGCGACATGATGCTGTATAGCAACGAGTGTTGTACGCACGAGACTGGATAATTCTTCATGCATGGACGCATATCTGGCGTGCACCCTGTACTACGTAGCTTCGTTTTGCCGCAGATTGGACCGCGACGTCGATTTTGACAAAATCAACGAGCGGGCCAGGGGGATCGGGTGCTTCCAAACAGTAGCAAAGCAGTAGAGTAACAGAGCTAGTTGGTGAAAATTAATAATCGCGAAAAACGCCGCGAGATGGAACACACTGGGAAATTGAAACTCGTCCGGTTCGTGCACTTCTTCACCATTACAAACTTCGAATCAATGGCGTTTTATTACATGTGCCTGTTCTCGCCACTGAAAAAACCGTTCTGTATTCCCAAAAATAGGTCTGCGCAGGGCGGCTTAATGTTTTGGCTGTAACATATCACAGGTGCGAAATGCTATAGGGAGCCTGTAATGATGGACCACGAAAACATGTCGCTGCTTGTAGGCAGGAGTTAAAAGTTCTAAATTGTCTTATTGTTAACTTCTTCAAACTTATCTGATGTATCTTGCATTGTTCAAGCTCAGCTAGCGCATATCTTGATGTGTTTATTTACCCAGAGTGTAGCTCATTTGTGCAGCTTTCTGTTGCATTATTTACTGTGTAGTTGGGGAACTGTCGCGAGGAGCACTGTCGTACGTCGTAGACACGCGATTGCTTTGCTATTTATACTTAATCGCAAATGCCCGTCTAGGGCCACTATCAGATATTGTGCAACTGCTGGACTCTCTGTACGACCAGCAGCAATACAAAAAAAAAAAAAAAAAAAAAACATTATGTATTGAAAGCTGGCTTTCGTTAATGTTATTTGTTTTACCACTGTGTAATAAGCTTACTCAACAAATTTATCGTCGCTTATATTTGCGTGTTTGCAGTAGTAGTCACCGCAGTTGTTAAATCTTTCTTCGACGTCTTTCTGACGCTGTGAGGAAGCTTACTTGTGAAACTGACAAGAGGTGATACCTACTGGACGAGCATTTCCTTTTATTTCATGGTCTTTTCCGTTTCTTTTTTTTCGTGTTATTTATCCCTGATTTTGAAAGGTGCTCAGTAATTTCTATCGTAGCAGGTGTCTTTTGCACATACAGCCCCGCAGCTGGATTTCCATGCGCCTGAGATAAACAGTTCACCGCCTTTTCACATCTTACTGGGCTGTTGTCAGAGGAAGAATTATCGCTCTTTTCTTTTCGGACAAGTAATCTGACGCCGATGGACGGCCCCCTGCGCATATACGTAAAGTGTTTGCATCTGAGGTGCCTGCATGTGCTGGCTTTAGGCATTTGCTATAAAGGGTGTGGTTACGCGTCTGACTGTACAGGTATATAGAAAGATGCGAGGTCCGCGAGGTCGTGTTCTCCCGGGCCTTCTTACGAGGCTGTTATTAAAAGCTTGAAAGACATATATCCACATACCGGATATTTTTGACGGCATAAAACCACTCAAAGGTTACTCTCTGTAGGCAGTTTTGAGGGGAGAAAAGGAGTGGAAAAGCGAAGGAGATTGTTGAAGAAAAGTGTAAAGAAACATTGTTATGAAATTGGACCCGGCATGCAGATTCGCGAATAGGGATGTAAATGCTTGATGCTGCTGCTACAAAGAGCGAACGTGCCAGCATTGATGAAAACAATCAGCATAGCAGTTTTAGCTATGGACGGAGCTCAATAAAGCGACTGGGTCGCCTGCAGGTACTTGAGGTGCTCACTGGTCTCATCTGCAGGGAACTTGAGAGGCCCACTGCGAAGCAAATGCATCGAGATCAGATTACAGTTTCGGATTCGTGGCAAAATACTAGTCTGTTTGGTTGCGTTTGAAGTAATTCAGACTGCACACGATTTTTAAAGGGGCTTGTTTTCGAGGCTGTTTTTGATAAGGGAGCTAGTTTTGAAGAGAGAGAGGAAGAAAGTATTTCCTGCCTACTTAAAATAAATACCTCCGATGATGGTATCCACGACCTTGTGGATCAGAGATAGTTGGTTTTTTCCGTCGATCTGATCCAAGCAGGTGTATAAAGGTAGATAGAAGCGCTCCGGGGCATTAAAAGGGGCCGCGCCGCGCTGCAGGTTTGCGTACGAGCACGAGCAGTTGGGGAAAGAGGCGTCCGATCGGAGTCGAATGAGGCTTAGTATGTATCAGGGGTTGCTGAGTTTTTAATTGTACCTTGCGCAGGAGGAGTAATGAGAGTTGGTTTGGTTTGTAGGGTTTAACGTCCCAAAGCAACTCAGGCTATGAGAGACGCCGTAGTGGAGGACTCCGGAAATTTCGACCACCTGCGGTTCTTTAACGTGCACTGATATCGCACAGCACACGGGCGCCTTGCTTTTCGCCTCCATCGAAAAGCGTCCGCCGAGGCCGGGATTTGATCCCGCGTCCTTGGGAACAGTAGTCGAGCACCGTAACCACTGCGCCACCCCGGCGGGGTGGAGTGATGAGGGTCAGGTGAGGAGGCCGTTTAGTGTTCGACATGTTCTGTCTGAGGTTTTAGCATATGTGGTCCTTGATGTCTCATCTGTTAAGTATAAGGCACCCTCGAAGAGGGCAGATAGGGGCGAATATGGGAAAAAGCTTCGCTGGTGGGCTGATTTCCTAGCGAGATAGTTAAAGAAAAGATCCTTAAGGCAAGGGAGGAGGGGGCAGGTGCAGGGCGAGAGTAGTATAGCCACCGAAAATAATCGAAACAACTTTACGCGGTTGCTGTGAGGAATTACGGAGTACGGGAGAGCGACATGCGCCGAATTGAGGGTACGCGCTGTCTATTGCTCCCTAACCGGTGTCAAGCGCTTTTCCATGTTGAGCCACTGACATGCTGAATGTCAAACGTTCGCTGCATTAGTAGTTGTTTCATTTTATCTTCGAGATAATGGTAACATTTAGTGTCCGCATTAACCTGTCCTTCTTGGCACTAGCAACTTCGTGAATAATGACTCACCCGCACGTTGCTGCATGCACACGCTGTCTAAGTGAACTTGTCGCACGATATTATTTTTTTTTTCGTAAATAATGTGGTTGTAGAGAACTTTGGCACGACTGGGCAATGTGTTTCCGCTATTTTGGCACATTGATCATTACCTGACGTATCGCTGCAGCCCATTTTTACCTGCTCAGTTATTCCTGTCGACTGCGTCGTAAGCTGCAGGTACAGTGTGTCTAGTATCAATTAGTGAGTACAAGTCCTCTTTAGAAAGCCTTGTTGTCCCTCCGTGCGTCTGGAGATAACTGCATGGTCCGATAAGTTCTTTCCACGAGTCCCATAACATCGACGAAATGTTGGTGGAAGTACTCGATGAAGTTTCAGTTGCCCACTACAGAGCGAACGCCAGTGTCCGATGACCATTGGGAGCGTGCACCGGTCAGGACTGGGGACACCTGGGAGCTGGCTAGTGAAGGAGCGCGTGCAGAAGAGGAGGAGGAGGAGGCAAACGTGCGGACGCTCGCCGCTGTCTTTCATCGCTAGCAGCGTCCACCCGCCTCACGCCTGGAACTAACCTTGTTGGACGCGATTATGGTTTGGCGCGCTGCCGGCTTGTACGCTGTTACATGGTTTGGCATTGCCTTCTGCATATGTAAGTGTAACCGTTGTTATCATTATTACCACTTAGTTCTTGGCTGGCTCCGCATACCGTGCGAAGGCAAAGGGCAAAGGCGAGGCACAGCGTGTACAAGAGAACTTGAAATTAATGGAGAATACGGGCGTATGTACTCTCGTTATCTAAAAATTCTGACGCCATCACACTCTGCTTTCTATGAGCGGTGAGAGGGGAAGTACTTGAGGGCGCCTTAGCGGAGCAAGCGCTAGCTTTTAGAGCGAAATCACTACTTTCACGACCGAAGCTGCAAAACCCGAGTCGGGTGCGAGGGCTGGCCTTGAAGTGACCACGTGAGCCTAGCATAGCGACTATATAGCAACAATATAGCAACAGTCAAACAAGTCAAAAGAAAAAAAAAAGTATCGGAGCAGATTCGAATCTAGGTATTTAAAATGGGAACTGGGAACTGAACACACTGAATGTTATACTGCCACCCTCTCGCGCTGGGTATTGCATGTTATTGTCGTTAAACCTTTTTTGGGTCGTTATTTCTTTTACCCCCAGTTCTTACTGGGGATAAGAACCTACTTCACATTTAGCGTCCGTGTCCCCCACGTCCCCTCCCCCACAAATAGGCATTCGTGCGCCAGTCCCAGTTTAATGAAGAGTTAAGCTTGTAGTTCACTGAAGAAACCTATAGCTGATTCTTATTTTATTTTATTTTTGAGCGACGTGATATGGTGGTGTCCCTATCTCGAAACGGTTCCGTTAGAAGCGCCGCAGAATGGTTTAGGAAGAGTTCCTCGGTCATTAGGCGCATCCGTTCTTGTGCATCCCAGTGCAGGCTGAAATGACGATTAATGAGCGCGCGCGGTAGTGGTCGAACGTCGACTGAATTGAGAAGCCGAGAACAAATGTGGCGTCGACCGTAAGGCACTACGAGTTCATACTCTCGGTAAGGGCCGCAAGGACTGTTGCATGACGCCTGTACTAATGTATGCACGCTTGTACGCAGTTTCACCCATGCGTGCGTGAAAAAGCGCTCACGCGTACGCGCCACAGTGCAGCGAGGCATGTACCGCCGTTCCGTGGACTCGTCGCGACGCCGCTTCTCAACATGCGCGATATTTGTACTGAACGGGCGGGGTGAAAGGAGGCCGTATATACAGGACGAGCGCTCATCCAAACAACCTTTCACTACCACCTCGGCCAAGCCAGCTTTTAATAGCGTGGTATTCGCGTGCACGCGAAGGGGCTTGGAAGAGAGTGTAAATGCGAAGACAAACACATTTTATAACCAAATAAAAATGCAGTACCTTTATCGACGAATAAATTGCGTGTACGGATAACTGTCCACGTAGGCGAGATAATGTACCGAAGATTAGATCGCTTCGTCACGTTTCACTTTTATGCGTGTATTTCGATATGAAATTCTTAGCATTCCTGATTCTAGTTTTATAAGCGAAGGTCTTTTCGCTTCCGCTGTCATCTCTGACACGCTTTCAGGTGTCAGAGATGACCTTTTGACGGCTGCATGCATTTTTTTTTTTTAACTTTCTGTCGGGTGTCCACATTTCCAGACCCAGTCGGTTGGCTGCAGCTATTCCAAACGGGTCGTCGGGAGCCCGTGCAGCGCGACAATTTGTCAATTTACGGTTTGGAAGAATGATTTAGCGTTTGTTGAACGTTTTAATGATAGCCGATAAGCTCGTTTGGTGTTGCCTGGTTATTATTTTTTATACATGTGACAAAGGAAAATTACTGCTTTTCCGACACCAATGCGAAAAAGTTTCACTACCCATGACGTCTATGTTAACGCCTTCGGGGCATTAATCTCTGGCGCTCTGAAAAAAGTCGTCGGTGCTATGAAGTCTGTCGTCGCTATTTACGAAAACAAACAAACAAGCAAACAAACGCCATTTTAGGGCTATTGTCCGCGTGCAGTCAAGGTCTCTCGGAATTTCCAAGTTGTTCACGTAGCTTCATTTCTACTCTTTCCCCAGGATAAAAAAAAAAAAAAAAAAGGCAGTGTAATTACATTCCGCTATAGTCATACTCATTAACTCTCTTCTTTTTTTCCCGAAAGCTTATGTCGCGCTTTGATATCTGAAGCCAGTGCGGCCTGAGTATAAAGTGGCTGCGCGGCGCTCTTGTCAACAACTAAGTTCTCTGTCTAAAATTCGGAGTTAAGATGCTGCGTACTTACTACCTCATGAGCAATCTACAGGATGCGGATTCGCAGTAAAACATTTTTTGCTGCGTTGCCTCGCTAGCCAGTCAGTTGCATTTATTCCAGCAGATAGAGCCTCTCCGTGCTTGTATGTTTTTCACTGGCCTCCTTTGTTCAAACGAGTAAACCTTCTCTTTTTTTCCTGCGAACTCGCATCCCGTAAACTTTTTGTCCATGGCGATAAGTTCTTTCATAGCGAAGGGATTTCAGCAAGGGACAAGCAGTATATCCGGCCAGTAGGCGAGCTTTCCTCAAGGCAGATATTCCTTTGCCTGTGCGCGCACAGTTGAAAGAGAGACGCCCACTTTATTTAAGAATGCGTTCAACATATGTTTCGGCTAGCTGACCAAGGCAAGCTGGTCTTCCAGCTGGACCGACGACGGGCAGGCATTCCAGGAGGGAGGTGTTAACGTTTTTTTCCGAGCCTCTTCAGCCTGCGTGCGGTGGCTAAAAGAACTATAGCACTGTAACTTGTGTTGTACGCAATTGCTACAAAAGTGCTTTGAAGCTGGTATTTGTTTCCCGCGCAAAAAGAACGAAAAGAGCGACCATGTCGCCGAAGTATGCCGGCGACTGTGCTGCTGACAACGATAAATGCATACTTTGTGGCTAATAATATCGTGGCAGCAGAGGCCGGGTCGGTGTAGGAGAGAGTGATATGAGCTGTGTCGAGAGCAAAAATGCTATTCGTTATCTTTCTCTATCGTTGGAGAGCGCCTCGAACCTCATATTAGTTTTTTCTTCTTTCCTGCAGTGAACGAGTATCATTTGCGAGGAATGACTTGACTTACAGTGTACTGCAGTGTTACTGTCAGAAGCCTGCGTCTATTAGTGCGCTGTGCGCGGGTGGTTATGCCATTTCACCTCTAGTTTGCTTCGTCACCGTATACGGTTTGCGTAATCTGTGACCTCGTTATAACTTTGCCTGCCTCGACGCGCCTTCTCGTGCGTGTCCGGGCGTTCACGTCTTGTCGTCGCAGTGCGTCGTTTCTGTGTAGCCCGCTCCTGCGAGGTCCTCGAGAAAATTGTTAGCCCGTCTCCGGGCGATCGTTACTCTCCGTTTTCCTAGAAAAGGACGAAACCTTTGGAATGCTCTCGCACGTTGCCTCACACAAGCTGGGACCTTTTCGCGTGTAGCCGGTGGAAATAACGACCAAAACGCGTGCCCGTCGTCTTTTGTTTCGCAAAAGCGCCTCACATCGATGGAGCGTCACCGAACCGAACCGCCTTGTACTGTGGGGGGCGCCTTTTCACTTCGCTATTGGTGCTGACAGGCGGTTGTTACTGCTAGTTTCTAGGAACGCGGTTGCTGCTGATTCCTCCCCCCTCCCCTCCATACGTTTTTGTTTTGCTTTTTGGGAGCCGAACACGTTTTCCCTTGAAGTCACCTCGGGCATTACAAGAAAAAAAAAAAAAAACTAGGCGTGCTTCGCGTCACTGAAATTAGAGCTGCGATTTTCTCTCTCTCTCTCTCTCTCTCTCTCTCTCTCTCTCTCTCTCTCTCTCTCTCTCTCTCTCTCTTTTTTTTTTTTTTTTCTCTTGTCTTCGACTCTCGAGAGCAGTTTTCCCCTGCCTATTCGATTAGCATTAACATTAATGTATGCGGTTAGTTTCATCAGATAGCTTCAGAACATCTGAAGGGAGTGGCAGTTTCCGCTTTTTGTTTATTAAATTACATAGCCTGTCGTGAACAAGAGTGCGTTGTGAACAAATGGCGCAGACGCGAGCTCCTGGAAATCGACCTGCTCATGGCGGCGGCTTTGGCGCCGCTGTGGCTGTCATCCCGCTGGCGCAACTGCGATCACCATTGGCACGGCGCTCGCGAGTAGTCGCAATCTTGTGCTCATCCGTTGTTGCGGCACGCATTTCAAAATTGGGAGAGGGGAGAGGTTCATTAAGAACAAACCAGCTTTTCTGCAAGTTGCACCACAGGCGTTTCTTGTGACATTCTATACCGCTTTTCTGCGTGTGTCGTACGTGTGCTATAAGGTTGCATGGTGATACTAATAATTTCAAAATAGCGTGGCATAAGATTCGCTACTGGCCCACCGCAGTGGCTCAGTGGTTGAGGCGCTTGACTGTTGAGCCCCAGGACGCGGATTCGATCGCTGCCGCGGCTGGCGCGTTTTCGTGGAGGCGAAACACAAGGCGTCCCCACGACGGACCGCTGGCCAGTGGACCTGGTGTCATGTGACGCTCTTTCGCTCTTCAAGGTCTCCCAATTGCTGCCACCCCTTTGACCTTCCCCTTCGCAGGTGGCGATAATAGTATTAGACATGGCACGGCCTTTCGCCGTACTGCTTCAACAATTACGCTCTAGGCGCGAACGTCACGGAGAAGTGGTACATCACGTGACATCTGGTCCTCGGTTGTCAGCGGGCCGATAGCCGAAAGATTGGTCGGAATTATCCGGAGCCCTCCCCTACGGCGTGCCTCATATACATAGTCGCTTGGGGACATTCATCCCCATAAACCAGACCGAACGAAAACGCGCTTTTGTCTGCTGTAAGTAGCCATTAACATTGGCGTTTGTACTTCGAGCCTGCAACACGAAGCAGTCTTGTTTATCTGCCCATTGCTTCATATAACGTGGTATATATGTTCTTTGGAAGATGTGCCAAACTATGACTTACCATATGTGCCAGAATTTAGGAAATAAAAATGCAGATGTTTAATGTGGCTAAACCTAGTATAACGCGCGTATTTGGGTAGGTGTAGATGACTTTGTCGCTGTCATTTCTTCCGCTGTTTTTGACGCCGCAAGCGGCGTATCTCGATCAGCCTCCAACAACTGCTGCGAATAAGGGCCAGACTCACAATACATTTCGAAGTAGACTGAATTCACTACCTGATCACGCGAGTTAGTACGGCTAAACTACGTGACACATTCGTCAGTGCAGACGTCACACACAAGTTTAATGTAAGCACACAAAAATAGATGAATAAGGCAGGTGACATCACAGCAACCGCCGACCAGTCAGTGTCCATATCATCTGCCAACTATCACCTGCCAGAGGCGGTCCCTCAGAGGTCGAAACTTCAGATATGCCTCCTATTTTATTGATTCACCCCATGAAGTAGTTAGTGCTTTTACATTAAAAGAAGCTGAGACCTTTATTATATATTATGCATGCTTTTCTGACTTCAGAATTCATAATTGCTCTTTTAGATTTGCTTTGTGGGGTCTAAAGTCCCAAAGCGGCTCTGGCTATGTACGCTGTAGTGGAGGGCTCCGGAAGTTTCCACCACCTGCGGTTCCTTAACGTGCACTGACAACGCACAGCACACGGGCGCCTAGCTGTTCGCTTGCATAGGAAAGCGGCCGCCGAGCCCGCGATTCGATCCCGCATCCCTGGGCACAGCAGTCGAGCGCCCGGTAACAACTGCGCCGCCCCGGCGGGGCATAATCTCCCTTTTATCTGTAAAACATTTTTTCTCAACGGCCGTCCCGTCCAACATATGTAGGGCAATAGGCAAATGCACTACATATTGCGTGTGGTAAAATATTGAACATCGTCTTTAACATCGCTTTTATCATCACACATAGTAGTTTTCTGATCACAATGCGCAAATAATGTTTGGTTTTCTTGCGTATCACAATGTTTACAGATGCGGTGGAATCTTCTCAATGCTTCCGTGAAGACTAGCAGCTCTTTCTGGCCACAGGAATACAGTTAAAACTTGATTTAACAAAGTTGAGGAGAGCCACGAAATATTTCGGTAAATAGGGAACTTCGTTAAATTGAGGGAAGTATTTCTCGGTCACCTAATTCGATACAGTCGATTGTTATATGCTGTCGCGGCATCATATTTGCGAAATGTAAATGTGCTGAAAATGAAATCGTGTTTTGAAAGGACGTAACAGCGAACTGAAACAAAGGCCCAGGGAAGCTCTACTGTTATGTCATTTTTAAGCGCAATACGAACTTGTCCAATGTGCTATGTCGCTACAATGAAGTTGCGGCCCGCGCCACCACCGACACCGACAGCGCGTGTAAAAAGTAGCTACGGAATTTTTACCTCGGCAAGAAAGGTCCCAGGGGATTAAATTTCTTTCCCAGAAAAGACGTTGCTGATCTATGCTTGCTTGCGGTTTGTAAGCAACGTCTTCCCGGATTTTTCGTGTATTTTTCCCTCAAGTGTTCCTGCAAACTGTCGCCGCAGATTAAGGGCAACCATAATTTGTCCCGGTGTTGGCATGCGGTATACCGCTGCCGACACCGGATCGACGGGCCGACCTTTTACTGCTGGCGGAATCTCTTAAATTAAGATCAATATGATTCGCGGTTGGTTCGCACCGCGCAATTTAGCAAAAGCGGGGCGTAGTTGCTGTATGATTTTACCGTTAGCTCGCAGTGAATACATTCTTGCGCGTTTTGTACAAAATAGACCAAAATAGACTTTATCACCTTCATTTTTCAGCAGAGGTTTGTTAAATCGGGACGGATAGTGAAATTGGTTTAATTATTTCGAGTTACTCAAAGCACTGGGCCGTATGAGCGTCTGAGGTCTGAGCGTCTGAGGACTTTCGTTAAATCTTGTTTCGTTAAATCGAGTTTTGACTGTAGTTTTGACTGCAGGTAGATGTTAGCAGGCGGAAGGTTTTATACAACAAACTGCGCAGAAAAACAGTTTCCTACATGTAGGACATTAGATGTATATGGAATAATTTATGATCCTTACTGCAATCCTATTGTTTCAACTTTTTGTTTGTTTGTTTTCACGTTAAGTTGCATTTTAACCGATCGCGCCGAATTCTGGCTTCACAAATGTGTGACAGTTATAGCATCATATGAGGCCGTGGCCGGCGATTACTACAGCAGAGAACACGTTTTATTCTTCTTTTTATATTATTAGTGCTACTGTCAGCAGTAGTAGTCGAGTTTGGTGCGTCGTCGTGGTAGTGGCAGAGCTGGGTGCTGTCGGTAGTATACCTGACCGAACAGTGTCGGTGACTGAAATTTGGTCGGTATATCTGTTTCGTTTTATGGTGTTCAACGTTCTAAAGTGACTCGGACTATGAGGGATGCCGTAGTGGAGGGCTCCGGATAATTTTGATCACCTTGGCCTATTTAACGTGCACGGGCATCGCACAGTACATGGGCGCCTTGCGTTTCGACGCCATTGAAACGCGGTCGCCGCTGGCGGGATCGAACCAAAGTCCCAAGGCTCAGTAATTTAGCGCCCTGACCAGCGGGCCATCGCGACGGGCTCGTAGCTCTGTTCACATGTCGTCTCACGCTTTGGAGCTTTCGCAGGCCAATGCGCTTACTCTCCCCTCCGCGGACGGCGTTTTATATGGCACAGGCAGTGAGCGTTGTCAAAAACGTCGCGATTATTATGCGCACTGGCGCCCTGCGATCCTCTCAACTGTATTCAAAACCAATCATTGTACGCAGCACGGTCTCCCTGCATTTGGGGACTTTTCGGCGTCTGGTCACCTCCATGGTACCTAGGATCAAACGAAGGCCAAAATAATGCTTTTGGCTTTCATTCTTTCTCATCGTGTGTGAATGAGTGGTCCCGTCGTGTAATCCATCTAATGCTCTGGGGCGCCTCTCTCTCTCTCTCTCTCTCTCTCTCTCTCTCTCTCTCTCTCTCTCTCTCTCTCTCTCTCTCTCTCTCTCTGTGTGCTCCAGTCGGGCGAGCCGAGCAGCTGCGCGCAGAGAAAGGGTTCCCTGTGTTGGCGGAGAGTAAGCAGTGGACGGTGAACCGAAACGCTCTCAGGCGGCTCTCTCCTGTTCTGCTCGGGCACTTCTTTTCTCGCCTCTCACATCGCCACATTGGTGGGGGAAGGTGTGGCTACGACGGGGAAGGGGGGCAGCGTGGCGGGATTTGAGAGCGGGGTATCAGCCGGCGGCGGCTTGCAGCGCGTGACGTCAGCTGCGGCTGCGGCTCACGCGATGCGCTCCCTCGCGCCGCCTCTAGCCCCTCCGCTATCGCACCACGCGGCCGATTGATCAGCGCGCGTTTACGATCCGATCCGGACATTTGGCCGCTGGCGTGCGACCGCGCCGCACACCTGTGGATCAGTGGTTCCCGGTTGCGGGGCAGACTTTCGGCGACTGGATCGCGGAGGCTCCTTGGGATTCGCGACTCGCTCCACCGCCAGCAGGCACCCCGCTGCATCGGACGACCCACCTCGGGGATACAGCTCTCTTATCGTGAGTACGACGGCGCTGTGCCGACGACCTGTTGTGCGCACCTCTAGAGGGAAAGGAGGGCTGCTGTCTGCCGCCGGAGTGATTTTCGAGCGAGGCAAATGTGGTGCAGCCAGTGTCGTTTTCTCTCGCGCTGTCCGAACCTTTTCTTGCCTGTACAGAACTGTCTCGTAGGGGCGCTCCTGAGCTTGTACTGTGTAAATGCCCGATAAGAGGACATTTACTGAGCCGCGAGAGTGGACAAATACTGTAGTGGGACAGAAGAGGAACAGAAGTAAACGTTCCGGATCGGGCGTCACTGAGTATGTAATGGGCTCGCCAGAGTGAATGGCTCTATGAGTGACTGGGCCATGTCGCGTTCCTTCTTTCCTCTGATCATGCTTTTCACTGCGGTCTTCTGTTGCATTTAGGCAGGAACGTTATCTCGTAAAAGAGAGAGATAGAGAGACCTTAGAGACGACAAAGTCGAAGGTTTGCAGATGCTTGCTTGCGAAAATGCTTCGACACGTGCCATGTGCACCAAGCGTTACTTATCGCGTACTCTTCGAAGGCTGGCAATCATCGGACGCTTGTGATTGTAACTCGCCGCCGCTTCTAAGTCTCTTATGATTAGTTAACAGTGCCGAATTGACGTGAATCTTTCGTTTTACATTCCCGCATCGGGCCTTGTTTTGCGCCAACATGAATGGAATAACGGTCGAACGCGCCAGAAGTAGCAAGACACCACAACGCCTCGGTGTAATCGAGTACACTGAGCCTCGTGCGCATGCCGTGGAAGAGGAGGGGTTTTGTTCAGCGCGTTGCATATTAGTGCTTGGAATTATTGCCCAAGGTACACGTGCATAACCATTATCCTCGCAGTCTGTTCTTACGTGAGGTTCTCGCACCCGTATGGCTTCTTGTGAGACGATGTCATTCTGTTATAGTGTTGTCCGCACCACGCTGACGTCTAGTGCGCAAATACTCTAGTGCTGCAGCGCAGAGTGATTGCGGATTTGACGGTGGCGTAATGCTTCTTTCAGCAAGCAGCCCCTCGATATCTCTTGCAGCCGAGCACACCTGCGCAAATCAAGTGCAACGTAAATGAGACCGTAAGTTACCTCTCCATAGAGATGTATTTTATGCGCTCGCGCCAGTTCTGAGCTTCATTCGCCACCAGGCCTTCGTCAGGGTTTGCACCAGCCTCCTAGTGCACTTGAGCGCGTGTTCTTTTTCTCTTTTCCTCTTTTCTCTTTTTCCTTTGCGAACGCACGCCTTACGTATCGTGATGATCCGCTCGCGATAAATCACCTGTCAGGCATGTGCTTCATGTGGAAATCGATACCGGGGCCGTGCAGCGTGCGGGCCTCGAGTGTGTTCAGGTAGCCCTTCCCGCTCGAACTTGTAGTGGCGTGTGAAGAAGCGGCAGCTGCCTCGTCTTATTGCGTCCATTTGTTCTCATTTTCTCTGCACCGCGTGACCATGCTGCGGACGTCAGCGAGTAGCGAGAAACCGTCGCCCTGCACTAACTACAGTAACGAGGAGCCGAACGTCTTCCCGCGTTTGCGTCCATCACTATTTCTCTCGCTGCGTTTCTCCCAACATTGTGCTCTCTGAAACTGCCTGACCGGCTGATCGAGTTGCCCTGTGCTCTTGTATACCCACAACGCCTGTTGCCCTTTTTGCCTTCCCTTTTGGAGGATCTTCATAGTCGAACCCTCGGTTCCCGATGCTTCTTTGGTTGGGATAGTGGCGCGATCAACCCGCTTGGAAAAATCTCCAGTAGGCTGGACGCCAGTTTCTCGCTAGTCCCCGTGTGGAAGAAGCTCGTCAGATTTGACTTTACATTCTGACTTTGCTATGGTCGAGTAAGTGCCCTTAGAATACGGCTAATACGGGATCGCGAACTAACGTTGATTGAAATGAGCGTAAAAACGCCATGAAGGTGGGGCATGGGATGAGAAGCGCAAATGTCTGTCTCATGCCCCGTCTTGATAAGACTGCTACGAACTGTTCAGTTGTGTTCTCCTCGAGCGCATGCTATTCGTGCATACGCGACAAACCTGTAATCGAAACGGTATAATGCTATGTGTGCGGCCCATAGAATAACACAGTGTATCTCTCTGGTGGCATGTTAGCGTACGGTTCTTTAAGCTCCTGTTCAGGGCATTTTTTATTTTTCGCGTACTTTGAGTCTTTCTCCACTTTGCTCGATCGAATTTCTTCTCCGGGTCGGTTGACTGTCACTTGGCCAGATGCGGCACGGCGCTCCTTGGCTGCGGCACTTTCTGTCCCAACCTTTTTTGCATTGTGACCTCTCCTTTAGTGCACCAGAAAACGAAGAAGCTGGATGGATTGTGGTACACCTCAGCAAACAAACAGACCAGGGTGCCTCGTTACTTTCGCCACTAATCGATCGCTTTTGCACGCCAGAACCGGCGCGATCTACTGAACTTAATGTGCGGATGCATGCTTCCGTACCTTGGAATTTTTCGTTTTGCTACTATCGAAATGCAGCCTCGTTGCCAAGAGGGGAATTTGCACGTGTATTCGATGCTTGAGCCGTATGCGTTGCATTTTCGCGCACGACTTTATTCAACGCGTGCGCGGCTGCCCTTCGGTGCTGTGGTCATATTTGTACGAGGGTGTTTCAGGTCTGTTTTGCAGAGGAGATGGTGATTTTACTTCTCCGCGACCACAGCATTGTTTAGAAATATCTCGATTCTGCATCAGCTTGGTGGCAGTGTCGCATATACGTTGGACGAAGGGAGTTTACCGGTCCCCAACCCTTAATCCTCAAATTTGAACATTTCAAAAGTTTTCTTCGGCTGCTTTCTTCCCTGACGCTTGGACACATTTTCCGTTGGACAGTATTCCGAAGAAAAGATAGCAATAGGTCAGATTAATTAGTTGCCATATATATTTTGGAGAGTATCGCATCGCTTTTGTTTTTTTTTTTTCTTTCTTGGCGTCGGGCTGCAGACGTTTTTCTCTTTTTTTTTTTCGAATTTAAGAGGTTGAAAGGTATCTGATCTGAACGAAGGCAACCGCCATGATCGATTCTGTTGTGCTGCGCCGGCTCCATTGCAGAGACTTATGTCATCGGTCTCATTGTGGCCATTTTGCCAAAGTGTGCCGTGTGGTTTGTATACTGTTCCACGTCAGCGTTGAAGCACATTTGACCGACGGAGTGGTACGTGACAGCCACTGGATGGGGACACGTTGACGGGCTGAAAGCGGCCGAAGTTTATTTCGAGATTCTCCTCCCTGCTTTAATCGCATGCGAGATTGCGTTCAGCATATAGCGCCTACACATCAAGCTCTGCGGCATTGGGCAGGTACTTTTCTGACTCACGCAAGAAAAGTGGGCGAGTACACGTTGTGATGCCCTAACAACTGCAACATTGCAAGCTGACCGCCGCGGTTTAGAATGGACCGGTTCAATCATTGTTCGTTTCCTTGGCTTGTTCCTCTCAGGAGCGTATTCATGTTTTCTTTCTCTGCTGGCTTTTTTCCCGCTCGTCGAGATTTATCTTTCCTTTTGACGACGAAGACCAGAGGACGCGGAGCTAGAATCTGACCCTGCTCATTGATATCGGAGGTCACTGACGCTGTAGTGAAAGTCTGAGTAGCTTTCGTGATGCTGTTGCGTGGCCCCGAGCACGAATGAGGATGTAGGGGGTCAGGTATTCACTGCTGGCAAGGCACCGGGCGCGATGGTCTTCGCGTTGTGTCGTGCAGCCATCCCCCGCCAGTTCGGCTATCATCGGTCTCCGCTGCTCCAGAACAGGTGGTTTTGGCTGAACGCGCACTTTGATGCCGGTCACGGGCAGCCACGTGACGCAACATACTGTTTGTTACTCCTCGCTCTAAAAAGGTTTGACGAAGAGAGAAGCTGCGATCTTCTGAGCTTTTCGGTAGAGTGTAGGATATACAACTACAGCTCGGGGTAATGTTTTCGCCGCATGCCATTAATGTCACGCTGAAATCACACGCTCAGCATTTCCCTGTGCTCTCCTTGCTGCTCCATACCCCTAATCTATACTTAGAGCTTTGGGGGCGCTTTTCTGGCTGTCTTCGCAGTCAAAATTAAGTCGACGCGCCGCCTGTCGTTTGCAGTTGGTTGGGGCTGAAAGCCGCCCAGAACCACTGGAACGCGACGGGCGAGGAAACGGCATTCTACCATGACCGCAAATTGGTGCCTCAATGCCGTCCCCTCGTCCCCCTTCTATTATAAACACCTCAGATTGCCACACCATAATCCGCAGCACCTACCGAATGCTAGGAAACTCCACCGTGCTCTAGTCACGTGCCCTTATGAATGCAGTGGTGGTTACTCCCTCCTGGCCGAGCCGCTGAAGCTATCTATAACAGATATTCACGGCGTTCCGGACGACGAGGAGTCGGCTGCACTTGCCGTCCGAATGCGAACGTATCGTGCGTCCACCTTTGCTATGCTTGTCCTCCTGTAGATGGGTTCGCAGCAAAAAAAAAGAAAGAAGCGTCGAACCGCGCGTCACGGGAAAGGAGGAGCGACGCGGGTTCGGTGGTCGTGCGCGTATCGCGGTAGTATTTTTCCTCCGCGTGCAATCTCCGCCCCTGCTGTCGAGGCTTTGCGACATCCAGCAGTGCCCGCGGCGGCTGTATCATGCGCCCGAAACTGCGACTCACGCAATTTGTTTTTCTCTTTGGGGAGGCTCTGCCCGCGGTTGTTAGTCTTGTCTGTCTCTCTCTGGGCGTGCTTGTACTCGACTGTTGATGGAGCGTTTTGGCTGCTTGCGCGTCTCCCGAGTTGTTTAGAATCGGCGCTGAGTATACGATGTGTGGTTGTAACCTGTACTTTGTGCACTGGTTGTTTCCCAGGAGGAGGTGGGTTGACTTTCAAATGATATCATTTCGCGTGTTTCCCGGAATGCAACGCTGCGCCATTCATTCCATGCGACCAAATGCAGCTTTTATGGCCAATCAAAAAGCCTCTCCAAGGTCACTAAATAGTTTAGAAAATGCTCGCAAGTGATAGCAGCGTTACTTACCAGACAGACAAAAAACAAAGCTTGCATCCGCAACGTCTTTCGAAATGGCTAGCTGCCAGGGTCTACACGCTTGTAGGCTCGTAGAGGTCAGTACAAGCATATGGGCAACATGCGCCTTGCATGTATACATGAGCCTGACGCAAGCGCGTCGAGTCGGGTGGAGCCGGTTGTCGGGTTTAGTCATCCCGAACCGTCCAGATTCACATGAACTCGTTTCTGTCGGGCTTAGCAGTTAGTCGGGCCTATAGTAACTTTAGTCAAACCGAGATCGCTGCTACACCTTTCGTTGAGCAAGTGTACCGGGCGCAGACGTGACAAGATGTAGAGGAGGAATGCTCAGTCGAACAGCTCACGGTCCCATCCCTTGCTGCTGCCCAGCTGTTATGTCTGGGGTCCCAGCCGAGGTTCATGCGGCTGGCACACAGGACTCAAACGGGTCCGACGAGCGGCCGCCATCGAAGACGCCCATTCCGCGGTGGCAAAGAAAGACAGGAGTTTCATCGCCACCACGTGTTGGCAGTCAAACACCTTGCCCTGTTGGAAAGTCCGGGAAGCGACCCATTCATATGTAATTACTTGCCTGTCATTCCCAGGGGTGACTACGAGGAAGTTTTGCCTATTGTTGGCTGAAGCAAAAGCGCTCAGCTTTTTGCCGAACGGGAGTATCGCGACACTACAAGAATTAAGTCCAGCGGCAAAGTGGCCCTTCCTGGACTGTCTCAACTTGGTGCTGTATTTCCACGGCCAGCGCAAGATCGCCGTCGCCACCAAGCAAGTTCGCCCTGGCCACAAGGTGTGCGAGGGGAGGCTAAGTTATACCACCGTCGGCAGTGGGCGGCACCTCGAATGTTCGCAAGTGTCTCCCTGATTGGACTGTGTGATATGAACTCTCTTTCCCCAGCTCCCTAGCTGGGGACAACAAGCAGTATTTAATAAGTGGAGTTGTATCCACCGGGAGCAAACTCTCACCTAAGCGAATTCGCCTGAGCTCACTGAGCTCAGCTTATCTCTGTTCTCGTCTCTGCTCTGTACGCACTTCACCATGTAAATAAGTGCACATAAACCTCTTCGCTCGCCTTCCTGGCTGCTCCTGCCTCGATGTCTAGTCTCCTGGCCAGTCTGCGGTGAAGTCTAGGCCCCCGAACCCCGACCACATCAAGGAGACCCGAGACCAGCGTATCCCTGAACATGAACTTTATCGGGTTCATGTAAAGTCCCTGATAGATGAGGGAAGTATTATGAGCAGTTATCATCATTCATTTCCAACATGTCGTTGGGGGTCCCCAGGCGAAAAAGCTGTTGAGAAACAGCTTGAGGGTGCTTGGGGCCCTTACAAGGCAGCAGCATACAAAGCATGTCTGTGCATTAGCATCTAAGACGAAAATCACCATTTTTTCTTTTAGTGTACATGTCAAGATTACAAGCAAAACATACACAGATCACAAATATCGCTAAAAAGGAAAAGTAACAAAGAAAAATTTCGCTATGAACAAAGCAGAATCAAAAAAGCAGCCGTCATCAATCAGGTAACAAAAAATTCGCGTATTTGTCTCCGGGTGGCAGTCGTCAAATGAAAACCTTGGTTTAAGAATTTATTTAGTAAAAAAGGCAATCTGTGTTTTAGGGACTGCAACATGTAGTCACTGCGCCTGTGAGGAATAAGCCACTTATCACGGCTGCGGGTACGGTGGTCACCACTATACACTGTTAAGTTGGATAAGGATTCAAGAAATCTTTTAGACATTTTGCTGGCAGACAAAAATGAGTAAATAAGACGGAAATCATACACTGTTGTAATAGTTATTATCCGGTATCGTGAAAATAGTTCTTTAGATGGGTATATGTAAGGTACACCGGCAATGTAACGTAACGAACGTAACGCTTTCTTTTGTAAAAGCAATACATTGTCAATGTTCCTCTGCGTGGTGGTGCCCCACACCAATATACAATATGCGAGGAAAACGGAGCGTGGTAAACTTGTAGTTTGGCTTTTTCAGGGAGAAAATGACTTACATTTATTGTAAGTGTGTACATTTATTTCAATTGTGATTTCGCCGACATTTTCCGCATTGTCGCCTTCCGCGTCTTACCACTGTGCACCGTGCAAGCGATCGGCCCGATCGATTCTTCTGATTTCTCCTGCCAGCTTAGATACATTAAGATACATCTCTTGACGTGCCACTGCACACATATATTTACATGACTTTTCTTATTGTGTAAAACGGCCCCAGTTATAAAATGCTGAGTGTTTTGTTTGCGGTCATGATGTGGCGTTTACGGCAATTGAGATGCGGTGTGCACGGAGCCTCGAGTTACACGTACTTACGTTGAGGGGAACGACGGGCCTATCCTTTATGTTGATAGTAGGTCATGTAGGGGGCTCTAGTAAAAGTACGTAAAAGTGAACACGCGAGCACGGTTTGGCATGATTTTATTGGCCCGCAACTACATCGTCACGCGCCACTCTCAAGGTGGCTTTGGTGTTCGGCTGCTGATGCCAGGGTGACGGGATCGAATCCTGGCTGCGGCAGCCGTATTTTTCAGGGCGAGATGTTGCGTGATATCTCTGCGCGCTTAAGAACCCCACGAGGTGTAAACTAATTTGCTTCTATTCGAGTAAACTGCTTCTGACGATATGTGCACCTGACTGAGCGCCTGGAGCGCTGTGTCTCCGGACACCGAGGAGCTGTTACTGTAGCGCGCTTGAAAACTTTTCGACCGGCTGCGATGTGACGACGTGACGCGGTTTCTTCGTCTTCCCACGGAGAACCATCGGACCACGCGGTGAGATTTTGCCGTCGCAGGGTGTCCATCGAGCTAGGCACAGTCATTGCATGCTCGTGTGCCGCGTGTGCGCTGGCGAACAACGCGGTGGAGAGCAACGTTACTGGTGGAGAGCGAGTAGGTCCATCCGCGGTGGGCTCTTGTTTTGTCATATTTTTCCTTGTCAGTGCGCGTGGTCGGGCTTGGGCGCGTGCGAACAGCCGCCTCTTTCTCTGGAAGGAGGCGTGCTCGCTACCGGTGCGGTGTCGCGTGGGAAGGAAAAGGGCCGAAGCTCTCTAGCAGCGCCCGCAATTTCCTCCGTCTCGACACGGAGGCGTGGGGGAGTCTGCCGCCGGCGCAGAACAACGGGAGATCTCGAGAAAGCTTCGCGCACCTTTCTCACGTGCCGGACTCTCTCTCTCTCTCTCTCTCTCTCTCTCTCTCTGTCTCTGTCCCTCTCGCTGACATTCTTACTCCTTTTTGGTCTGCCAGCAGCCCCGCTGACGTCAATAGCTTTCCTTCCCCTCGTTTCTGCCGTTTTTTTTTTGTTTGTTTGTTTTCTTCGCGCGTGAGCTCTTCGTGTTTGCACGCTCCTCACAGATGCCAGGATATCGCGATACGAGTGTTTGAGTTACCACGTTTGTGTGCGCTCTTACCGTTGAATGTATGCGTATGTTCCAAGACGTTGTGTGCCTGTCTCCGACGTAGTCGGCAAACAAGAGCTGGGCGACTGACAAAGGCTCGGTAAATGTATGTCTACACAGTTACAGCACGGCCCGAGTGCATTTGCAGCAACAGCTGGGTGTAAAGGACTTTCTCCTGGACGAAATGACAGCGAAGTATGTCTTGATCGGAAACACCGGTCGGTTGCCGACAAGCGAACAAGAATTCTGGTCCAGTTGCATCGGCGCTATGGACGTGTGGCCTCGGTCTCATGCAGTATACGATACAGCTACCGCTTTCTCTACGAGGCTGAGGGGTACAAGTCGTCTTCAGGGCGAGCACCTCTGGTACTCATCGCTAACAAGGAAAGGTGGCGAAATCGAATGCTTGTTTTGTACGCTGCCGCTCGCCAAAGGGATTGGCGCTTGACGGCAGCGCTATTTGGCGCGCGAGAGTCCGCTTCGCCGGCGCTGCAGTCTGTTCGTGATCAATATGTTGGCGTGATCTGGAGAGTTAAGCACGGTCCCTTTACAGGTCGCGTGACACGGCTGGAGAACGTTTTCGGATGTCCCGTGGCAGCTCAGATCTCAAAACGGTTTAGATTCCATTTCACTCTCGCGCGCAAAGTGCCGTATATTGCGCAACGCCAATCGTCGAGCAGTGCACAAAGCAAGCTCGTAACAGCGTTTAGCGAGGCAGTAAAACAAATTACGAGTGAGAAACAAACTAAAAGCTCCATCGAGTACGGTACCGTCAAGTTGTGAAGGAAAGCCAACAATGAAATCTAATTCAGCAAAGTTGTTTCTTGGGCTAGTTGGTGGAGTTTGCTCGTTTTGGCGAAACCTGGGTCCTCAAAATGATGAAAGGTAACCGGCGAGGCGTTTTACGTACAGTATTTGTCACAAGCCTCTTCTCGACTACGCTGAATGGCTCGTTGCGCCATACCAATAGTTGATTGTATTCCCCCTTCCGGAGGTAAGGACTTCCACTTATGCTACAAAGCCCCCTTACAGCCACACGGCTTGCTTATTCGAAGCAAGTCCCCCTGGGCTCTGAACTTGTGACATAAGGTCTCTTCGATTTGGCTGCACCAGCTGCACTATAGTTCAAGCAGTGCAGCACCGCCGTCCTCGTTTTGCCGGTGCCGCGCGCGCCGTCTGCACTTATCTCCTCGTTTTGTTATAGTTTTGTCAAGGTGCAAGGCTAGTTATGCACGAGTTCTCGCCCATCCTGCACTCGCTCGAGAGGAGGTGCAGAAAAAAGTGTAGCATGGCGTACGCGCCGCTCGGCCAAGAGCAGACGACGCTGCGCATCGTTCTGCAGAGCTTTGTGAAGTCCGTCTCCTTCAGAACCCGGACGGTTCGCTGCTAATGGATCCGCGAATGGTTGCGTATACAGGGTAGTTGGGCTGCATGCTGGTGATTGTTGATGGAGGAGCGGTATTATATGTAGTTGTGGCCACATATGCAGTGGTACGTGGCCGCGATACGGCACCTTCGCGCGCGTTGTCCTATGTAGTATTTTTTTTTTTTTTTTAATCGTGTTGTGACCTAAGAAGACGGGTAGCTGCAAACAGAAGTCAGTTGCGATAAATCGAGCTTCTTTCGTGCCAAGTGTGTGTGCCACGTGATAGCGTGCGCAGCGACTCTGCGACATCAAACTTGTCGCACATGCGTCGTCCGAGAGCGCGCAATGAGGTACGTGCGTCTGTTCAGCAGCTAGCGCTTTTGGACAGAAGTTCGCTTAAACCAATCAATGGTCTCGTTAGGCAGTCTTAATTAAACTATGATAATTAAACTTATACTAGTGGTAACTGCTTACAATGTTAATTCTCTCGTGCCCAGGCAGACCGGCCCATCTAATGATCATGCAGTCGCGCGTACTGTGGTCAGTTGGTCGCAGTCAGCGTCACTGTTACCGGTCGTCACTTTCCGATCGAGTGCTGTAAGCATACGGCAGCCATGGCTTCGAAATTGAACGTGATCATGTTACAGCACGCGATACATGATGCGCCCGTACGCGTCTGCTAGATTGCAGAATCCTACACTTGCGTACTCGTTTTGGCAGCTGCCGCCGCACGCCAGTGTCGGAACTGGCACTGCACGCTCACGTGACCGCCTGGCACCACTGCAGCACTTTTCAGAACTAGTGCAGCCAGTGCAAGCCAAATCGAAGAGACCTATAGGCTATGCTTACATACATACACAGCATGACTGTGGAGAATTCTGCACACTCCAGCTTTGCTCACAGCTCCGATTTCGCGGCCGGGCTTTCTTTGTCACCTTTTTTTTTTTTTTTTCTTGTATTATCTCAACCGACATCCTGTCTTGGCCCTTACCCTATTAATTTACTGTGTGTGTGTGTGTGCGTGTCTTTCACCTGCGCTACTTTGGTTAGGTTGAGGCAAGTTATTGGAGACAGTTGAAAGAAAATAAAAAAGTGTTTCTGGGCCAAATGAAGGTGCTAACTGGCGGGGAGGACTTGCTCTTAATTCCTAAGAATAAGCAGTAAACCTTCCGTGGCGTATTTCTTTTTCTTTTGTGTGTGTGTGTGTGGCTGTTGTTGCTTGGTTCAGTACGTGTTATGTGTAAGTTGGTAACACAGAAGAAAATGAAAAAAAAAAAAAAACACGAGATACGTCGGTCCCCGATTCTCTAGATGGAAAGTATGGCTTTTTTCTTTTCTTGGTCTTGCCGTCGTTCCAGTCTTTTTCTCGGTTATTAAGCTGCGCAAGGGCTCAAACGAACTGCAAATGTGATGCTATCCGCACATATATACACGTTTGCGTTTTTCCAGTATGTCGCACCGCAGGGTCTAATTAATGAAGTATTCTTATGCGATACTGCGAAGAGTCTCTGGAAGCAGCTAGTTACTTTTGGGTGTCACACCGCGTATACTTTTGGCATGCTACACGAGAGATGTAGTTTTGTGCGGCCCGCTGACGCTTCATTCTATGAATACCCTACGCGAGTAGTTTTTGGTCTAGTTTTCCTGCCGCTGGTGCGGCGCGCAGTGCACCGGGCACAATACGTATTACGCTTAACCTAGCATTCGCTCTTTTCATTAGAGCGTCTCCGTTGGTTTTTATGCTCTGCCGTTGTGTGCGTAGCATAGGCGACTTTATTTATTGCATTCGTGCGAAGTACGCTGTGAGGGTGGTCATACCACATAATACTACGTCACGCTGTCGTTGTGACGTATGGCTTCGAACAAAGGTACTCTGTATTTTTTTGTTTTTTTTTTTTTTCCTCCTGAATTAGCCGACCGTCATAAACTCTCGGCACGCCTCCCCATCTCGCGAGCAAAAAATGCCGCAATCGAGTTTCTTGTATACAACCCATGCTGTGTAATGCAGTGGGCTGCTCAAAATAGCTGTACGCCGTCTCTGTACGGATTAGCCCACTGCAGATCTGCGTGTTTTGTTTGCGGTTGGTTACATTACGCTCTTTGCCGCATTCCGAGGTCGCTGGTTTTCACCTTCCAACACCGGCGGATAACGCCTGTAAACGAGAATTATTAGCTCCCTTCATTTGGTCAGCACTCGAACTTTTCCTGAGCGGCGGGAATACACAGGGTGCTTCGCTTTGTTTAGTTATCAATCTTCAATGAAACGTATTTTTTTTTTTTAATAGCTCTCCCCTGAGTACAGCATTGTCAGCGGTGGTGGGCATCGGGATACAGCTATGACATGTTAACTAGCACGCTGCTTAACTAATTTTCAAGAGTGAAATGTTTACCCGTTTCCGTTAGACTGAGAGGTTTGACTTATTGAGAGGTTCGTAGCCCACTCTTAATTTATATCACCCCGCAGGCGTGCCGCAGTGGTTACGGCGCTCTACTACTGTGCCCAAGGCTGCGGGACCGAATCCCGGCCTCGGCGGCCGCTTTTCGATGGTGACGAAAAGCAAGGCGCCTGTGTGCTAGGCGATGTCAGTGCACGTTAAAGAAGCCCAGGTGGTCAAAATTTCCGGAGCCCTCCACTACGGCGCTTTTCATCGCCTGAGTCGCTTTGGGACGTTAAACCCCACAAACCAACCAACTAATATCAGATTTTACAGTTCTCGTCGCCGCCGCATGCCCAAGGCATTTCGGTGTGGTGAGCGCACGTCACACACCGACGCGCCAGTGACGTGCTGTCAATCCGCGAAAAAAAAAAAAAAAAAAAAAAAAAAGCCCTTCTGTGCTGTCCCAGAATGCTTTGCGCTGCAGCGGTGACTGGAACGACGTTTTCAAAAAACTGAAGTCTGATATGGATCTAACTTACGGTGTGCTACAAACTTATCAATGAAAAGTTAGCTTTTGATATTAGTTAAATCAGCGCTCTCGTATATTTATATTTTGATGCAAACCACCTCCGATGGAGCTGTGCCAAAGAGCTATAAAGGCTGTTTTTAAAAGTTGCTAGCATTTTTATGTGAAACACTCTATACCGCTACAGGTCTCCGAGGAGAGCAAAACTACCATTTCCGAGGTGGTGTACTCATCCAATAGTAAGCGTGCG
Source organism: Amblyomma maculatum (assembly GCF_055883805.1). Taxonomy (NCBI): domain Eukaryota; kingdom Metazoa; phylum Arthropoda; class Arachnida; order Ixodida; family Ixodidae; genus Amblyomma; species Amblyomma maculatum. The sequence goes on along the minus strand of NC_139344.1, from coordinate 165,249,379 downwards.
GGCTACGTGGAAGTTTTGTCGAAGGCGAGGATTGTTTGGCTTCCATAATCTAGTCCGCATACATGCTGCCTGACATTTGACTACAAGCGTGCGCCGTGCATTTGCGCGATTTTTCACTTTGGCAGGCAACGCGGAAGTGGCGCACGTCTTTCTTTACGACGCCGGCTGGGTGCGCGGCGCAGTACGTTTACTGTTGTCTGTCAGCGCGGCGGTGACGGGGAAAAAAAAAAAAACATATGGTGGGCTTTCACTGAATGCGCGCTCCCAGACGACTTTCATTGACGTCGCCCTTTAAACCCGCGGGCCTCAACTTCCCCGACGGCATGGGAGTATTCACACGCACAAGAGGCACCTGCAATACTGTTGTTTTCCTCGTGCCTCTGGATCGTTCCTATTATGCAAATGGCTAGTGTGCGAACTCCACCGGCTACGTGAGGTGGCCATTTCCATTTCGCTTTACCGTGTACCTAACTTATTCGGCCCATTTCATGTTATTTATTATTTTTTCTTCCTCTCTCTCTCTCTCTCTCTCTCTCTCCCTTTTTTTTTCGCCCTCCTGACTCCTCCCGAGTTCGTAGCTCTTAAACACGTACAATGGCAAAAATGCTGCATCTGCAGAAACCTGTCGCGCCAACACGACTCTTTACTGGTGGCGTGACGGTTATGAGCTTGGCTCTTCGGAGTGATGTAGCCGACCCGCATGGAACGAATTTCTGACGAAGAGGCGGTGAACTTCTTCCGACCCCGCTCGTCCAGGTGCGGCCTTGTCTGCCACACGAAGTTTGTCTTAGTGATGGGCTGTGCAGTGCCAAGACAATCTCGGGCGCGGGCGTCGTGTTCTTATGCAGATATTTCCTCTTACACTCTACTCACTGTCTCTATTTCCGTCATCGCAGCTCAGGTGCATCCAAGCGCTATGGTAAATGCCGCGGCTAGCACAAGTATATATATATATATATATATATATATATATATATATATATATATATATATATATATATATATATATATATATATATATATATATTTTATTTCAAAAGTTTGCCATAAGGCGTAAGTTGAGAAAGGGGGAATTTCCTTTCATTTTTCGATGAAACACATGAAGACGATGCGGCAGTCGAACCGGGTGCTTTCAGCTGTATATGCTTGCTGCTATCACTCGTACAGGCACAAAACGCGACTGTTCGTGCAAACGCAGGTCACTGTTTCTAGTCAGCTTGACGGAGTTTGCCCCCTGACCTTCGTTAGCGGTTGCGGAGGGCTTGCACTGTGGGGTTATTTGGCCGGTGACTCCCGCTGTGTTGGAGTCACAGGCCAACAAACCTGTGTCAACAAACCCGTGTTGATAAAACACGCGCGGCGTTCGCGTCAAATCTGTTGGCGTTGAAAGTGCATGCGCATGATATCTGCTGGCGCGTGCGATGTGGACAGGCATAATGGGTCGGCTCTGCTTTGCAGTTGTCTTTTATGAGAGCATTTCACGCTTGCTCCTCTGCAGTCGGTCTGATGCTGCGTAGGGTGCTGGATTTTTTTTTTTTTTTTTTTTTTTTGTGATGACGTTCTGTGGTGACGTTCTAGGGGGCTAGTGCGCGTGTTTTGCGCTCGAGTTGAGTGGCGAGGCGTATAGTTATGAGATTGGTGCTTTCTCTTCTGTTGAGACGGAGTCTGTGTTTGGCAGTCAAGAGACATGTGTTTCGCGCGATATGCGCACGAGCAGGCAGCAGTATAGTTCTTTCCCACTTCATAATGTTGTGTCTGTGGCGGGCCTCGTCTTTAAGAGTGCGAGATATGGCCGCCCGTTCTTTATTCGCGAAATGTATTCAGGTTGCTGGGGCAGTAATTTAGACCTGTGTGGACTTCGTTGGACTCCCCTCAAAGAGATGTTTTTCTTTGCGTGTAAGTCGCCGTCGTCTTGCCCGTCGCCACTTTCCTCTACATTTTATTTCGCCTTTCCTTTTACCCCGACGCTTAGTTGCAGGTTGCCAGGCGGACCTTCGTTTGCCAGGCTGACCTCCGAGCTTTCCGTCAGTTCATCATCTTCCTTGTACTTTTTTTTTTTTTTGTCAAAGAAAGAAAAAAAAAGCCGAAAAAAAAAACGTTTTATTTTGTCAGTAGTTCGAACGACATTATTATTATTATTTTCTCTTTTTTTTTTTTAACGTAATAACGAGCTTAAAACGCCGCCGCACATGTATTATTTCCAGATCTATTTTGGAGGGCTTTAGCCACTGTGCTTTATACCTTCCATTACCATGTTCCTCAGACAATTGACACAGCTAGCGGGAACATTTATCGAAGCGAACCTTAGGTTGTACAGCTAAATGTCACTTTTTGTTAGCGCGCTTCTCTGTCGTTCCTGTGCACGCATACGCCGCATTTCCCAGCCATCATCGCTGGTCCACGTTATATTAAACATCCCTGCCTTGCTCAGAGGTTTACATTTCCTTCTTTCCCCTGCGCGATGTAATGTGTCTGCTCCTGTTGCGCGGTGTCAGTGTTATGCTTGAAGCCAATTGATTACATTCGTTCCGTTCTCCTTGTTTACCGGCGGTGCTTGCACACGGAGCCCAGTTTCTGTGCCGCTCTGTGACGGACGTAATGCGAAAAAAAGCTAATTGAAACAACCGTTCATGTGAGCCTGTCGTGGAGTCTCCACTCGCCAGCCTCGGAACTTTCCCGCCGCTCGACTGAGGCTGGATTCAGTGAAGGTAGTTTACGTACGTAGTTTAGGATCGGACCGCAAAAAAATTTCGCCTTTGACGCACGCAGTTTATATGGATTGGCTTAGTATTGACATGCAGACTGCGGCATACCAATCACAAAGAGATCGCTCTCATCGAAGCCTGAGCATTTATAGGCTATATATTAGTTGGTTTGGGGAGAAGAGGAAGGCCCAATATCTGTGTCACTTCTCGGAGGCCGCCTACACTTGTCAGAGGTGCATATGTGGTCGGTTCGAATCCCTGTCTCAAACTAGAATTCGACTAGCATATGGATGCTAAAGCAGAAACGAAGAGGTATCACACCACCACGAACGCTGTGCAAAGTACGATTGCCTCTCAGTTTTGATACTCAATCATGGGCGTATTTTCTCCGACATCCTTTTGCTCAATTTTGGTTACCGCAATGGCGACGGCTTTGGTGCTTCGCGTGAGAGGCAAATTACGTCGACATCGACCTCTGGGCGCGGATTACAGAGGAGGAATCGGCCAGCGATGGCTACATGTGCACTTTCATTCCTGATTTTTTTTTTTTTTTAGCTTATAAAGTATGCTTGAGGCACTTAATTAAAACCACTGAAGAGCGATAAGGCGAAACTCTTTGGGGTCTGGTTGTAATGTAGCGTTTATTTGACAGAGCCCCACCGATCACACAGTGCAGGATAGGGGCTTCTTCCGTGTCGGATTCAAGATGAGTAGCTCTGCTCGGCGGCAATGGCGCGCGCTCGTTGCGCTGCTTGGTCTTCATAGCTGGCGGAAGATGGCGTGCGCCACGCTCCCTCTTGGAGAGTGGGCAGAACGCGCCGTCGCCGAGCCCCTGCGTTGCCATGGAGACGGCAGGAATGCTAGACAAAAACTGAGATATGTTTCTCACATGCCCGGCGAGGCGTATAGTCAGTTAACGCGCTCGGCAGGTGGTCGGAGGGGTATATAAGTTCGATCCCCGATGGAGGATTATTTTTTTTTCAAGGTTGGAGAGAGAGAGAAATAGCTTTCATTCGCACCCATAATGAATGACGGGGAAGAAGGCCTACACCCCCAACCATTGCCCTAACCGTAAGCCGGAATCCCTTGAGACTCGGCGGCGGCCAGGGCGAGACCGATGACTTTTCGTTGCTCTTCTGCTTTGTGATTGAGTAATAAAGTCTTCCAAGATTCTCCATTTCTGTTAGGATCATTATAAAATGGGCAGGTTCAGACCATGTGGACTAGATCTGCCATGCTGTTTCAGTGAGTACATCTAGGATTACAGACTTCCGGATGCCATCTACTGTACAATTGAGGGTCAAAGCTACGCCGACATTTTGTGGAATCTCGCGGACACATCTTGCGGACAGACCTCGCCTACGCGAGATTTTCACCATGAACCAAGGAAGGCCAGTGTGGTCGTTAGAATGTTAGAATATCCCGTAGTCTGCGTGTCGATACTATCCCTTAATATATAATACGCCATTGTCTAGCCTGTCGCAAATCGACTGCACTGCGGTCATTTTTGCTCGCTCGTAAATTCAGTACGCAGAGATGCGCCGATATACGGCTGCGCCCTCCTCCTTGTCCGCGCTTTCGCAGCTGCCAAGTGTTTCTAAACGATATGCGTAGGTAAACGCGCGCGTGTGCGCCGCCGTCGTGTAGAGGTGCAGTTGCGTAACGTGTGTGGGGGCACGCTGGGACGAGTTTTAAACAATGACGGGTAAGTAGCTTGTACGGCACGTCTGGTTTGACGGTCGGTCGGTTGCGTCAACCAAGGTCGCGCGACATCTCTGCCGTGTTGTTTGTCGTATACCGCGCTTGAGCGCCCCGAGTAGTGTGCATGTTCCTGCAAACGAGGAAGGCGCCCGATTCTTGCTCAGCGGAAAGAGTTGAAGTTCTGGGGTAACGCGCTGTGTCCTTCAAGCTTGGCGCGATCCAAACCCAACCTGATTGACGCTGCTGGAATACGTTTCGAGTGAAGATAATTTAACGAAATTGTGAAAAAAGCTGCGAGTAGAGTCTTAAACATTCCTTTCCGGCGACTAAGTTTCCGTGATTGAGAGATTTCAGATAAAGGCACTGGCACGGACCGCTCTCAGTGAGCCGCTGTGTTCAGATTTTCTGGTGAACATTTCCAGTCCGCTATTCGGTTTCATTTGTCTAATGATCGTGGGCAGGTGCTCGGGTACTTTTGTATACACGTGGCTGGTACAGGTTTCACTTGTGTTTGCTCATGTGTATACACCTATACCGCAAACGGGTTATGCAACCTGCAGTTTGGGGGTAATTTCATCGAAGGGAGTGAATAAGTGAGGCGGACGCTTTCATGCGCTACTCTGTACTTGCTCATTTCGATGGATGCAAATCGCGTACGCTTGCGTTCTGGACTGACTGCCTATACATACGTTTCCGTTCTCGGATTATGTGAATGACCCCTCGCCGATTACTCTGTCGCGCGTACTTGAACACGCCCCAGCGACGGCTATTCACGTCCTGTTTTTTCGCCAGCGGTCATTTATTAACGACTCTCGCTTCGTCCAGGAAGCAAGGAACGAGAAAAAAAAAAAAAAAAAAAAGCAGCATGTGTCTCCTCATTCAGGCTCTCTCTCTACGCCGAGACTGCCTGATTGTCGAAGAAAATAGCTGCATGGACTGCGTAACGGCGGCACAGGCACGTATCTTCTACTGCTGCTGCAAGCTTGTTCACCGAGCAAATCTGGCCGATCGAGAGGCACTCGCTCTTGTGCACTGCGTTGAGGTAGCCCTAGGGCCCAGACGGGAAGAAGAGGGAGGCGAGAGAATGACCACTACACTCGTTGCAGGGTGGTTGCGCAGCGCGCTTGCTCGCCTCGTAACCTTGATCGGGTGAAAAGAACGCGACGCGGGGAAATTTCGGAAGGAGAGATAAATGCAAATGCGAGGAGTGAAGCCGGTCGAGGCACGACTTACTTTACTCCGCGTGCCTGCTTCCGTCCGGGAGAGCGAGGATTGCGTTGGGATTGCGCGGCACAGAATGGGCCTAGCACGCGTTGCACAACCGAGGACATCCCACTGGACCGGTTACCGTTCACGCCGGCGAATGCATGGCTGGATATTAGCGTGGAGAAAGTTGCCTAGCTGTTGCACTGATGCTTTTTGGGTGGCGCCAAACGAACGTATATGCGGCACACGTGTGCGCGAAATAGACCGATTCCGGCATTTCTTAAGGGCATTCAAACGACATGCTCGCACGTTCTTTTGCACCTCCTCGTCGCCAGGACTGCTTTGAAAAATTGGGAGGACTGCTAAGCTTCGCGTCTTTAGCACCGCTTTTTCATTCTGCGATCTTTGAAACATTTTTTTTTAAATGATCGATATATTTAAAATTATTGTTACTGTTAATGTCACAAACGCACGTTTGTTACTCGCGCCACAACCACAACTCTTTTGTTAGGTACTCCCCTCTAACACGCTTGGTACCAATGACCCTGCGTGGTGAACCAAGGGACAAAAAGACCGTTGTTATGCATCCATGTTTTGACTGATCATGTATTAGTGTGAAATTTGAAGAAAAAGATTGGCATTCGTTTAACTCAATCGTGCACGTCTCCTCTTGGGCCTCCGCAGTGCGGAAAACGGTACAACTTCACTGGAAGCATTATGTCCACTAAGTCTCTATACAATTTTTTCCTCGTGACATTATTCAGGTAGTCCATGGAGAACCGCACGTGCAACATCCTGTAAGAGAGCCCAACTTCTAGCAGGTTCCTCCTCACTGCACCACTCATGGTTTCAGACGAACAAATAAATTCGGGCAGCAGACGGCCTAACCGTAATTGAATTATTGTCCTTAAAAATACATCCTTTTGATCCCGAATGAACATGAAGCGCTATACAACCTGTCGCAAAGATAAATGCACTAGACCATGCCCTCCTTTTTTCGCATTTATAAACAAGTTTCTTCGACTTGACCTTTCCCAAGTAGAGAGGCCCATATGAAGACGGCAAACACTCGATGGATTTTTTTTTTTTTGTATATTGCCTTGCGACGCACACAACACACTCATCACGTACAATATTTCAGCTGTAGGAAAAATGTTGCAGACGGTGCACGCGAAAACATTGACAGCTGCCGACCCTGCCGCCATGTGTTGGCCTTTTCCTTTGCCTTTGTGGCCTGCTCATTCCAGTAGGATTCTGGATTCCGATAACACTCAAGTGGCACACCAAGGTGCACTGCAGGAATGGTTGACCACTGAATTTGGGAATAATAATCTAGTGTTTCGTGCCAGTCCCCATGCCAAACCCCAGAACTTTTATACCAGTTTATTTGTGCACCAGTGGATGTGCAATAGTTCTCAACAACCGCTGTCATTGCACTTACACTTTCTTTGAGCAAAATACAGCAATGTCATCTGCATAAGCTAAGATATTGATTGACTGTTTTATCTGTAAAAAAAAAAAACCTGAAACAATAGAACACAAGTTTTTGGATTGTTGGCATATCCTTCAAGGAAAATTAGAGTTTCCGTTACAACCCTATGTAATTATGTTCTTACCTGTGCAAACAGATAATATTCCATTTGATGCTAAATTATTCTCCTGTGCCTCCACAATTTGTAGAAAACGAGAATGCAGTATAACAACACAGATATCGAAGTTCGATCTGTACGTGAGCACTTCATTTAAAGTGTTATACGGTTCAGAGAAGCGCGTCGAGTACTTCCTGATCAGCCAACATGGATTGGAGTGCTTGATCAACTAACTGGTGCTGTTTGAAGAAAAAAAAAATTTAAACCTGTCACGCCTGTAAATGTCTTGCTGACGTTTTGCCATTACGCTTTGTACCTATCCCGTGCCGAAGTCGGTAATAAAAAAAGAAAATAGCTGTAGTTTAGCTTGGTGGGTAAGTGTGGAGTTACGCGAGAGCAATCTGCATGGCTACGCGTAGGTGCTGCTTGAAAGTAGACATGGCTTTTGCACATAATAGTTTACTCTGGTTTCAGCTTTACATGCCACAGGGGAATCACTTCACGTATAAGCACCGTTTGCCTCTCGTCGTTGACCATTCTCATTCTCTTCTTCTTCTCCTGCTTTTCTGCTCTTATTTTTTAAACTTATTTTTTTTTCTTCTTTTCTTCTTTCTTCGCTCTTCAGACAGGCTCGGTGAAATGGCGAGACTGTGGCCAATGTAGCTCTCGCTACAAAAGAAACCCTGCGTGAGGCGCCATGTGACCTTTTTGTGCTCGTGTGACTTTTTAGCCTGTGGAAGAGCCGCATGACCGATCGCCACGCAGAGCCACCACGTTCATTGAAGTCTCTATTCAGAGAACGATGTGCTATGGTGCGGAGGGTATAGATGCTGCGCAGGATCGACCTCCTGCCTGGTTACATTTACTGGATGCATGTATATGTCTCCCGGAATTTTGATGTGTGATCAAAGTGAGAGCTCGATGCTGGTGTAACTGTGTATTGACAGGTTGCGGAATGCGAACTGGTTAAAGTGCTCGAAGTACTTCCAGGCAATAAAGAAAAAGAAAAAAGCCTGCGTGGCCTATGCGTTGCGTGCCCGCCTGGCATGCAGAGGTCCCGAGCTTTTCTTAAATCTGGTTTACGGCGAAGGCTTTTCTGTTGAGCGAGTCCGATAGGCCATCGCGTGATACACGTCGACAACTTTTTTTTTTGCTTGCCTGTAGTCCGCTGCCCCCCCCCCCCCCCCCCCCCATGTATTTCTTCCGCTTCTTGTCGCTGCTTTAGCGTGCCTTTTTTTGCTTTTGCTTCTATTTTACTTGTCAGTTATTTCTTCACAACTGTACGTGGCGTTTTACTTTTTCCTCTGCATGTCCATCTATGCAAACAGCGTCTGCGATACATCACTGGCACAAATGGCCGTGAAGCTGATTGAGAATAAGCCTCGCTGCATGTGCGCAATTTTTCGGTTGGTCAAGGGACTGCAGCCACCTTCCAGCTGCAGTCGTTTTTGAGAAAGCTTCCTCCCTGCCAGCGTCTGACTGCAGCTCAGCGCGCTTCTTGTGTGCCTCTCTAAAAAGTTCATGGACTTGCGACACTGCAGCATTGATTTCGAGGCAATACTATAATTTGTTTTAACTGTCAGGTTACGTACCCTATTCTTATTTTGTCAGTTGCGATGAGTGGTGTTATAGTTGTGCGATCGTGCTCATTAAATCCACATGTGCCTACGCTTGAGGTGTGCCGCTGTACAGTTGCTCCTTTCACTGCGCATAACTGCCTGTGATTGGAAAAACCGACGCCCGAAACAAAATTTAAGCATGACGTGCCTCTGCGTGTGACTAAACTTTTTTTCTCTCAGCGCCAGTTGGCCGAGACGTGTCCGCCTCGTGCCCGCTTTTCGCCCTGTTGCGCTTGACCTTTCGATGCCCCGTGCGCTGGTTTTTGTCGTGCCTCATTGAACCGGAAAGCGCATCGTGCGCGTGAGAAATGGGGATGGCTGCTCGTCGCGCCTTTTCTCGCCCGCGGCAGCGCAGTGACCTCGACGAATGTGTCTGGCAAAGTTCCACGATAGTAAGTGTCGGCTGCCGCTATGCAATAGCCCGGAGTGGAAGAGGTTGGTTGGGCGACTGTTCTTCGTTACGCACAAAACATTACGAATGAAGCGGAAGAAAGAGTGGGAAGGGCGCTTTGCAAGTGCGCTTGCCAGAGATGGTGTTGACCTCGGGCCGGCATCTTTTGCTCTTGATCAAACGGGGGAAGCCCAGAGGAAGCGCTCCTATCGCGACACCGAAAAAGGACGACGCGTGATGTAAGCCCACCACACTCACTCCGTAGAGATCCCGCATATAGCAACCGCACGCCTACGTGGCTGCGTACGCGCTATACGCACGCCCTGGAATAGCAGCGGTAGAACCTGCGTCTCGCGGGTCTACTTTTCCGCGCCATGGATCAGCTCACGCGGAAGTCGCGCGCCCGCTAGTCTATCGCATCCGCCGATTGTCCTCAGCCGCGCGCTGAGGGAATTTTCTTCCTCACGGGCGCGCTCCACGCTGATACGGACGCCGCCGCGTTCGTGCTTATTTTGGGGGCGCTGGAAAGGAAAAAAGTGGAATTCTAGGCTCTGTATTTTGGTCCGCTGCGGGCTGCTTGCTTTCCTTGAGGGTGTTATGCATCCAAGTCGCCCCAGCGGTCAGTTTTTTTCAGTCTTGTATGCACGAGGCGTAATAAAACTAGAGTCGCGCGCGAAAGGACTTCTTGTCGCAGTTGCCATGTGCCTGTCTGGGGCATGGAAAGTTGTGTGAGAGAATACACCCCAAGTCTGGTAGGGAAGGGAAAGCGCAGACAGTTTTAGAGGCGCACTGTCCTATAAATAAAAGCGACACCTTGCTGCGGGCTTTGACGAACGCTTTTGGTCCCGACGACACTGCGACTAAGCCCCAGATCGCTTCCTGTTTGTATCATTTTAGGGGCGGTTTTTCAGTTTGAAAATGCCAAGCGGGGCGGAACATTGGAAACGGACGCGTCACCTGCACCGGAGCGTTATCAAACACTGAGCGGAATTCCTTAACAAGTACCTCGCCTCGTCTGCATCAGCGCATTTTCAATCGTCGTCCTACTCGCGTTGTTTGAGCCGGCGCTTTTCCAAACACCGCGCCAATGATACTGGAGGCGCTTTTGGGTTCGCTATTATCATCAACAGCAGCACAGCACCCCTTCTGTTTACAAACATCGAAACTGTGTTTAGGCAACGCTTGCGCGATGTATACGTAGACCTACGAGCTGCAGGTGGTTATGGGCGGGCTACGTGAAGCTGTCAGCTGCTGTCTACGTGCTCTTTCCACTTACTGCTGCGCCTTCTTAGAGCTCTTTCCGCAAGTTTTACGCCGCCAGTACGAATGCACACCATGCCTTTTGAGTCGGGAAACGCGACCTTGACGAATGCATTATCATTCAGTGCGCATTGCTTGACGTTTGGGACTGAACTGTGTAGTGTCGCGCATTCATCATTGAACTGCACCTAAAGGTGGTGACTAAATTAATTTTTCTCGCTGCTGTACCTGCGTTCATTAAACGTTTGACTGCGTGTGTACATCGAAGCTGTAAAGGGAAGCACGCGAATAAGTGAATAAACACGTTTGTAATAGCCCAGCCGAAATACATAATGGAGGACTAGTAAAGGTGAGGCATACGTAGTAGCAGCGCTAATTTGGCGCGTTTTTTTTTTTTTTCTTTTTTCGAATCCTCTCGTAACTTTTCGTTCGTCATTGCCCTAAAGCGGTAAGCATGGATGATTGCAAGTGTTCTGAAGTCTGACCCCTTCCCGACTTGATGGACCGAAATAGAGAGAGAGAGAGAAACGAGTCCTATAATTTGCAGGTAAATGAGGTTTGCGCTTGTCCATAGGCCAGCACTGTGCTGTATACACCGGGTTGCACACTGTCTGACGTATTGCACAGAAACACGAAGAGTAGCTAATTCTATCCTGGTAGAGTTTACCATATATGCAGCTATAAGTTCAATACTGGCCTCCTCACGAAAAGTGTGAAGTGGCAATTTAATTTGACAACTTTTCCATCTTCCATCATAGATGTGGGCTGCTGTCCAGCCTCGCGCTTTCTGGGCACTGTCTCTCTGGCCACCTGCTCAGCTTAGTGTAGCTGTCGCAGATCGTTTGCGGAGAGATGCCCTCTCTGCAACTTTCCCGGCTCTCCACGGGAAGCGTTCGCCGGTTTTATTTTATTCGGCTTTGGTAAAATTGGCAACACCTGCCAGGACGCCACGATACTGAAGGGCACCTACACGGGTTCAAGGTCGAAGGCGATGGAGGTAATAATTGAGCTGCGCCTGCGGAGGGTACGGGCAAAGCGCTGCGATTGACGGCCGGAGAGCTAGTTTGCTCGTGTTGCGTTGCGCGCTGGGAGCTGTACGCAGTATGTGTACGGCTTCCAGCACATATGTATGCCCGTCCCCCTTTCCCGTAATTGCATCTATCTCTGCCTACTCGCCAGACATTCACAATTTTGTGGACAAGCTCTCTGCTTGACTGTTCGCTCATTTCATAATGGATCCCCGACATTTTCAGTACAATGCGTTTGACTTAATTTTTCATGAAAAAGAAAGGTGCATCCTGGGGATATTCAAAGCGATGGAACGCGCATAAACTGGGTGAAACCGAGAAAGCGAATATGTGTCACAAAGATTATGAATCCTGCTCAGTCAAAATGTCAACAAATTTCAAAAGCATATGCCTAACAAGTACGCATATATCTCAGTTACGCGAATACAAGCGATTGTAACGGGATTCTTTTGCAACATAGCAAGCAGAGAGAAAGGGCCGTAAAAAAACAAAACAAAAAAAAAACAAAAAAAAAAAACAAAAAAAAAACAGTATCAACCTGCATGTGCGGTAACAACGGTGAACTCAGACAGGTAAAAATTGTATATAAACAAGTGCACTGACTTCTGCGACTGTGGTTTTTTTTTTTTTTTTTTTTTTTTTCTGAGATGGCCTCATCCTCGAATTATAAAAATAAAAGAACGGTATGCTGTTTGCATCCAGTCGGGTTTCTTTCCTTTACAGGTTTGATCTAGCGGCTTTCCTAGACATGGGTGCAGGAGAATATAGACAAGGAAGTTGACCAAGCATATGTAATGCCCGGTTGGGTATACCCTAGACATCAGTAACGAGTAAAGAATCTGAAAGCGGCAGAGAAAGAAGGTTTTGTCCGTCGCGCCATGGGACGTGACATGCATGCAAGGGACCATCACGGCCAGTCAATCCGAAATCTAAACAGCGCGTCAGTAAGCGGGCGCTCACTTGTGTGACTTCTAAATATATAAGGAACAATGTAATGGTCCTCTGCACTTCTGGAAATTTGGCCGCAGTTCCGAAACCTTTCCTTTCATGAGAGAACGTGAGTTCGATCCTCGCAGTGTTTCTGCCAGAGGCAGCTGCGGTCGTGTCCCGCTTTTAGAGTCGACAGCGTGCTCTCAGGATGCTCGGCGGGCACAAAAATTTCCAAGCCTGAACGACTAGCTGCTTTTCGCACCATACCAGCCAAGGCTTCGATGGTCGCGCACCGGGAAGTCGAGGCAGTTGACGACAGCCTACACTTGTCTCGCGTGTAACCGCGACCACTTTTAACCGCGAACGCTGACTGACAGGCTCTACTTTTGCGTGTCGCGCTTCTGGCGTTATTTGCGCTGACTTACCGTCGGGTGTGTGCTGTGCTTCTTCAGCCCGTTTTCGGCGGCGTCCATGCCCGCAGGAGCCGGGCATCAGCGACGCGAGTACATTGGAGGATAACTGTGAGTTGAAGAAACGGCAAAGCGTACGTGCCCGAGGGAAAACAAAACAAACAAAAAAAAAACGCATGCGATCGGCCTTCACGACGATTAGTGGCCACGTAACGTAAAACCGTCGCCTGCGCTGGAAAAAAGAAAAAAAAAAGTGAGCATTTCGTCTGAGCGAAAACGCTAAAGCAGGGTGTTCCGTGCAGTTGTCGCTGAAATTGGTCCAGGAAAGGTGAACCCTAGTTTATAAGCTCTTGTTAGCAAATGTTTCCGCCTCTGAGGAAAGCACCACCCGTTCAAGCGAAGCCGCTCGCTGAGAAATGCTTAGGGGTGCGTTGCCGCGTTCTATATATGTCAGCTTCAGAATTTGTCACTGACATTCCCCAAGTGAGTGGTCGAGGGCGAGCTGGAATCGTAATTTGACAGCGTACTTTTGCGCTATATTAAGGCGGAAGCCTTTAATGGCTCATACTGTCGTGGACAAAGTGTGTCCCGCTTTTGCGGCGGCTGTCGCGTGGCGTTTCTTGGCGCGCGTTCAAGTGTGGGATTGCAGATAGCAGGAACGCTAGACAAGATGAGATTTCTCAGGCTTTCGCCTTTCAATACTTTAGTCGCTAAAGTCCGTCGTAAATTTTTGGCGCGAGTGACTTTAGAGGCGCTCAGCGTGAGTGACCTTCACTTTCGTCCGGAGACTAACCTGAGGACAAGCGCACCGGCAGTGGCGAGAGATGTCCAGTTGGCCGACCTCCCTGGCGTGGCGGGTTTCGCCGTAATCTGCGTCGAGGCAGCGATAAAACAGCCACTTCGGACAACTTTCGCCCCGGACAGGATACTGAGGCGCAACGCCCCGTCGAGAACGACGGAGCGTTCAGAGGGGAAAAAAAAAAAAAATGATCAGCAGCGCTGGAGAGGGTAATATCAGCCCCGGAGCGCTTGTGTCGGTCGATTAGGACAACTGTATCATCTCGTGCACCGCGTCGCAGACTGCGGATGCATGGCTATCGGCTCGCCCGGCGCCTGGAAGGGGGTGTATGAGAGGAGGTCTTTATCTGCGGGGCGGCATGCGGTGCTTTCCGTCGGCAGTTTCCCTTTTGTGTGGTTTTCCTTCCCGCTTTGTCCGTGGTGGCCCGATATTGATATTACTACTCTATGTACAAGTTCTTCGGTTTGTTGGCGCACTTCGGGGGAGCGAGTGAGTGGATGATCAAATGCGAGTGTAACGGGGAGTTCTTGTTCTCGCACAGACAGCCTGCAAAGGCATCCAGACGTCTCGTGGTTTGTGGCAGCACTTGACATGAGGGCTGTCGTCTGTGTATCAGCTTTTGCTTACCAGCGTCCCCACCGTCTGTGGTGGTGGGGTGGCGCTATCGGATGACGCTGAGTGCTGGAAACGGGTTGTCGCTGCGTGCGCTCAGCGCCGTCATCCTCGGCGTGAGCTGCTTCCGTTATCTTTTCCGGTTTTGGGGGAGACTTGATCGCGGTGTAGTTCTCTCGTCGGCTTATGCGCACACTTTATGGAGCCAAAAATCCGTTGACGACGCAAAATCTGCTGGTTAAGCCAATCGTTAACAAAAAAAGAAAAAAAAACAATTCACTGCGCCTCTACAATGCTGTCTGCGACATCTGCACGGACGTACGGCACACAGGTCGTTCAAGAGTCGTTTCTAGCGCTTGGCGACTTCTTGCAACCGCGCGTTTCTCACAATGGCAACGAAGGTTGTAGGATGCGCGTGTCTGGGCCTGCGTATACGGGTTTATCACTGCGTCGCAGAGATGAGCAGCTCGTGGCTGGCGGCGGAAACTGCGCAGTAGCCTGGAAACGAAAGCTGCTTTCAAGTCTTATTGATCGAAAACCAACGCTGCGGTTTACTGACAAGGTATACATTCAACACAGCCCGGTTGAGAAAGCGTGGCTAACCGCCTCTCCCTCGAAAATAACGTCTTCTTGATTTTGTTACGAAATAAAAAAACTGTGTGTTCCGGTTACATTTTTGAGCCGATAGTTGGTTGAGGTGGCGATTCCGAAGTTTCTTGAAGCCGCGGGAAAAAAAAAAAATATATATATATATATATATATATATATATATATATATATATATATATATATATATATATATATATATATATATATATATATATAATGCGCGTTTGAGCACAGCTTACTTTCATTTCTAAAAATGCTGCCTTCTTTCGTCGATACATGCGACGTACCATGAGCCTGCTCGCCTTCTGCTAAAGCATCAGTGCACCTCGTCCTATTTTGGTGTCTCCTGGTGTCTCAGCACTCACGCCCGTGAGCTTTGTCACTTTGTTGTTGTTGACCGTCAACAGACTGCACGTGCCGCCACAGAGGAATTGGCTAAAAATTGGGGTGCAGAGAGATTTATTTAGATGTACATTTTAGGTGTACTACACTCTTAATTAGATGTAGAGAGATTTCTTTAGATGTACGCGAGTGTTGGGTTCTCCACTTTCTACTTAAATGACTTTTTTTGTGTGTGTGTGTCGTTATTTCTCCCCTTTAACAGTCTTGTATTACCAGATTCTGTTACTTGCGCGACCAAACGGTGACCGGCTATGCCATCAAGCTGGTAAGACCACTGTTTACTTGAATTTGGCTGTGGTAAAAAAAAAAAAAAAGGTGATAAAAATGCTCACGCGATCTCGCACTTTGAAGAAACAAAAGGGAGAGCTCATGTGCAGAAGAATTCAAGCCAGTCATCGTCACGGCATTTACAATTAGGGCGAAGGAACGTTGCGCATAACCTAAACTGATCAGCGTCATGAGGTCAGTGTGCGATGTCGGCTTCATATGTCATAGCGCTCGCCTCAGAGGCAAGGAATTCTGGACGCTCATGCTCTGCCACATCACCATCCCAAAGCGTCACGCAGTGCCATTTACTTGACCACCTAGCATCAGCTGATCCAGGTTTGCTCGCCTTCCGCGGACGTTTTAGGAGCCTAGCCCCGGACCAACGGATCTACTAACATTGCCGGGGCGGAATCCAGCTCTAGAGCGCTGAGTGGGGAGCCAAACGTTGGTCAGCAGAATAGGTTGTGACTTGAAATAGCATTGTGGCAGGTGAACCTACTATTAGCGATTGTGTTCTTCTTTATTCACGGGAGTGAAACTCTGTTGACTCCTACTCCCGTCCAGACTGCTCTTCTGCACGTCTGACTTTCCCTGTTTTTGGCGCCAGAGGGTGCCTTTGTTTGTTGAGAGCTGCTCGTGGGTGCTATATATCGCGTACGCGTCGATTCGCACGAGTTCAGTGTGACAGACACGTGGTTGCCTGTATTTGCCTTAATGTGTGACTTTATTAAACATGTTTCTTTCTTCATTTAATCTGTCTACGAAACAGTGACTCCACATCACGTCAAGAAAGCAACGCATAACGCTACTTGCGTGTTCGCATGGTACCAAGAATTCGGCCCTTTTCGTCTATTCTGCCTAGAAGATCAAGTCTTCGATTACGAGCCCTCTTTCTTGTGCCCCGACTCGAACCTTGGTGCGGACGTGGCGGATATGGGAACGCCGCGGTCTCAGCGCTTCGCTCATGTCGGGTGAACCGGGTGGGCGTACCCATCAACGCGTTCTGTTTTGCACTTCTATCCGCACAGCTTCTGCGATATTACTGCCTCGACTGTGTAGCCGCACGACGTGCGTTGTTAAGAAAAGAAAAGGGGCTCATTCGTGAATAACGGCTTTTGGTATCGCGTACTTGCAGCCGTACGGTGCAACTTCGATTACCGTACCGATTTTGCGAACATATCCGTCGGGCTGTCTATGATGCCTTCTTCCCTCGGGCCAGCACTTGGCTCTCCCTGAATGGTGATTCCGTGGGTGCGGCTTCATGACGTTACCCACAGCCGCTGTGGATCTGGCAATAGTGTGTTAGGCATACGTATCAAAACGCATACAGTAGTGGTGATAGCGTAGGGGCGTTACGTTATCGGGGTGCTAACGCGATCGCCGATTTTCGCGCGTATATTTATGTGAGCCTGCCTTTCTCCCTTGGGAATACAAATTAACTTTCGTGGAAGGATCGCATACAGATGATTACTTGTGGGCATGTGGCAGCCTCTGGTGATCCTCGCGAAGGAGGAAGTTTTCAGCCCCGCACTTAGCAGTCTCGCGGGTCAGTGTTTGGTGGCTGCCCCGGCTTCGAGTTCACAGTGCGTGGCGGCAGACAGGACCGGTCGGTGTACTCTGCAGCCATGCGCGTCCGTAAACATACTGCTTGAAGGCTGGCCGCTGCGAAACGAGCTGGGCAGGGTGTACCGCGGAGCCTCATGTAGTGAACGGCTGTGGAATGCGAACATGTGTTTAACGTCGCTGGTAGACTGATGTATAGTAAAAAAAAAAAAAAAAGGCAAAAGGCGATGTGTCTTCCGCCGCCAGCGTTACATTACTAGGTTGTGAGGCAAGACACCCGAAATTTTGGTCTGGTGGCTTGCTTGTGCTTTTTTTTTTTTTTTCTTGCCTACTTTCTCTCTACCCTAACTTGAGCAACCGGCATTCGACCCTGCGGGTGATGAAATGACGTCACATCTGTAGGCGACGCATACTTGCCTCGTCTGATTTGCCTTCGGCGTCGCGCAGCCGTATGCAGTTCGCGTGTACCTCAGCTTGGCAGGAGAGTCGGAGAACAGAAGAAAAACGGCTCGAATTAAGCGGAATGACGTCAGAGAGTGCGTCTTCGTTGTTAAGCTTTTTCGAGAAGCAGAGGTCAACTCGCACTCGGCTTCCACCGCACGCAGAGGAGGGTGCGACCGATACGAGGAAACTTGTCTGTTTTCTTTTTTCGCTTCCTTCGCAGCGCATGTGGACGCGCTTACAGGCGCACATACAGGCGTGGACACCGAAATTGAAGAGCAGGCGAATAGCCGGGCACTGCCTGCGGCCTTCTTTCCTTTTTTAGGCTTTCGCTTGCGTCGAAAAGAAGTCAGGAAAAGCAGGGCCATTTCAGTGCTGGGATCGGTAGTGAGGAACGAGGGAAGGTTCAGCGGCCTCTTACCGCCTGATGTGCCTCAAGGTGACAACGGCTCTCATGCTGACGCTGTGGTACTTATGGCTCAATTTTGTTCATTATTTTGCTGTTTTGGGCCAAGTGAAACACTCGGCCTTGCCTGAGCGTGTGTTAGCGCTGCGCGGCTTCATCTTCAGGTGTGCGCATTCCAAGCTGCGTTGTGGGACTGAGTACCACGCGCGCTCTTACCGCGGGGAGCGCACACCTTGCACGGTACTACACCGCAATGGAGCATGAATGCACTCTAGGGAACAGGTGCGTGCCGTTTACAATTCAAGGGAGCGTGCTGCCGGGATAATTGGTGTTGCATGTTATGAAGGAGTTAGCGCGAATGCTTAGATGACTGACGAAGAAAGGGGACTCAATGTGTCTCCTTCCTTCGTCCCTCATCTAAGTATTCGCGCTAACTCATAACATACCGTGTAAGTTCGCTCGCTATGGCGTCCTAGGTGATGGGTGTGCCGCAGAGCAGCGGCGGCCGCATATCGGTGGACGGAAATGCCATGAGTTCACATTTCGACAACTAAACCCTAAATTCAATGCAGAGTTCTCCAGAAATTTACACTGCGCAGGTTTGTTACTTGGAATGCACCACTAGTCGTTTAAAACGACGTCTCCGGAGCGCCTCTATTTTTTACACTTTGTTATGAATCAGTCAGGATCGTTCATTTATGTTAGCTAGACTTTCAAGGCATTTTGGCGATGTTTCAATGGCCGAATGGGCCTCGTTTGGTAGTATTGGTAGTAAGAATGAGTTCCTGGGCTTCAGTTGGTGTCGAATTTCTCCCGTACTCTGCCTTCTAGGCTTCATAAACTATAAAAGCGCTTCTCTCGATGACTTGTGGCGTCCACTGGGCTGAAGTGTTGTAGAAACACAAATATTTTGTCACGCTCTTTTGTTATTTTTACTTTTTTAAGATCTTTTTTTTTTTTGTGCGTGTGTGTGTGTATCGCCGCTGGTGCACAGCCCCGACATGCGGGTTGAACTTTCTTGCGTATTCGTTCTTTGGTTGTGATTATCGATTGTTCGCGAAGGTATGCATGTTTACCTGGAAAGTTGCCTGTCATTTACATAGGTGGGTCTGAGGGTAACCGCGGGCCCATATTCGCTTGGATAAACAGTTCGTTTTGCCTTGATCGCTCTGGTGCTCTGCCTATCGTCACAACTGCGTGTAATCCATAGAACGCTTCGTATTGAGCGGGTAATCGCTGCCTTGTAGCGTTGACTGAAGTGTTCTAATGCCTGCCGTCTCTGGTGCTGACATGCCGTTTTGTCTGACTAAAAGCGGAAAAGCAAAGAGCGCAACGAGCCCCGAGGACAGCGCGTGGCATTGTTCATTGACGATCTTGATTGATTCAGCTGTCTCCCGCCATGGTGTATAAACAGCGTCCTTGTCTGCGCTGCTATCGCGAGATCCATCTCGTCGGTCTATGCCCTGCAGATGTCGTGCACAAAGCGTCGGGCGTAGGGAGCCTAGTCGGGCGGTGTCCCCGAAGAGCGGACGTGGCGCTCTTCAGGGTGCTCTGTAAAATCGCGTGAACCCGCGCACGTCTCCACTAGTCGTTCACTTGTGATATTGCCCAGTACCATAGCGTGTGGAGTATTGCGGTGGTGCAGTTTGCGCTGGAAAACCGTCCTAACAGTCATCTCTGGCTTTCTTTTCTCTTTTGCAGCAGTGCCTCGTGCACCAGCGGCCGCACCATGGGTGGCGTCGGCGTAGATGCCCCGCTGAACCTGCTCAACATCAAGCCCAACTACTCGTTCGAGTTCGACTTCGAGGTCAACTTCAACAAGGACCAAAACCGGTTGTGGATGAACCGCAACTGGCACACGTCGGTCTACTGGGTGGGCCTGTACATGCTAGTGGTGTTCGGCGGCCAGGCCTTCATGGCGCAGCGGCCGGCGTTCAAGCTGACGCGGCCGCTGCAGGCATGGAACGTGCTGCTGTCTGTGTTCAGCGTGGTGGGAGCCTGCCGCACCATCCCCGAGCTGATCCACGTGCTTCGCGAGTTCGGCTTCTTTCACTCGGTGTGCAACAACTCCTACATCGAGTACGATCGTGTCTCTGGTTTCTGGACCTGGATGTTCGTGCTGAGCAAGGTGCCAGAGCTGGGCGATACGGTGTTCATCATCTTGCGCAAGAAGGAGCTCATCTTTCTGCACTGGTACCACCACATCACGGTGCTCATGTTCTCCTGGTACTTCTACCAGCAGCACATCGCGCCCGCGCGCTGGTACGTGGTCATGAACTACGTGGTCCACTCGCTCATGTACTCGTACTTCGCGCTGCGGTCGTTCCGCGTGCGCATGCCGCGCTGGATCGGCGTCTGCATCACCTCGCTCCAGATCGGCCAGATGCTCATGGGTGCCTACGTCACCGGCCTGGGCTTCTTCACCAACAAGCGCGGCGCCGCCTCGTGCGCCATCTCCGAGCGCACCGCGCTTCTCGCCATGTTCATGTACCTATCCTACTTCATCCTCTTCGCGCTCTTCTTCTACGGTGCCTACCTCAAGCCCAAGCGCAAGGACGCCGCCAAGGCCGACTGAGCCTCCCTACGCTGCCGGTGGTGTCTGGACAGCCGACGAGTGCCGTGCGGTGCTCCCCACCTCTTGCCCCCACTCACCCGCGGTCGCCTGGCGACGGACTCATTCCTATCGAACGGCTTCAACGAATCGCGGTGTGTGCTGCGCAAGTTTAGTGATCGCTGCTTTCACTTTCGCTTGCATCGTCGCATCCTGTTTTCTTTGGGATCATACTACCGCAGCAGTTATGCCTAGTGTCCAGTTCGGCGGTAGCCAGCACCTTCTCAGGCGAAAGTTTGCAGTATTGTCATCGCATGTATCTGCGGTGGCGACAGTTAGCAGTGTAGGGCAACGTTGCTCAAAGAGTAGACCCAGTGCTCCGTGTAGAGCGCGAGTGCCCTGTCCGGGAACACGCGCTCTTGGCGGGAGTCAGCGCACACCTGGTGCTGTTTTAGCCGATCAAAACGTCTTTAGGCGGAGTGTGCTTCCTAGAGCACGAATTTAGCGTCACAACATAGCACGCACAACGAGGTTTAGGCTGGTTAATGCGGATGAGAAGTGTCTCATTGCTCTGTTTTGTTACTCAATCGCCTAGATGAGGGTCGCAATAACGATGACTGTCCGACAGGTTCTGATGCGCAAAAAGGCTCATCGTCTAGGGTATTGTTATAGTAAACGCATACACTGTTCTAACCTGCGAGGTGGCAGTGGACCACAAGTCTGTGGCATTGGACGACGAGTAGTGCCTTTTCTTCATTTTTTTTTAATTGCTCTGGTCGTCTACAAATTTTGATCATCCCCACACCCCTTATTTTATTTTTTCCTCTCCAAGACAATAAAAGTGCGTTCAGTTTACATACCCATGACTGCTACTGTTTAGTGACCTGACTGTAATCTTGCACATGCCAAAACAACGTACAAGAGCATTTATACATTTTCTACATTTCTTATGCAAGTGAACCTAAAAATGAACTAAGGGTGCTTTCCAGGGCTGGACATTCAGGGGATTCACGCTGTGTGATGCCGCTGTCTTGGGCTTTACGTAGGCAAGTGGCATTCGCTGAAGCGTCCCGCGCGTCACGGTCGACTGCTACTACATAAGGGCAGCTCAATCGCTGCGTCACAATGCAGCCCGGCCAAATACGCTTATTAGGTCTCAGTTTCTTGCACTTTAATCCGGCTGTGGAAAAGTTGCTTGCTTAGTGTTACTGTTCAGCACATGGCCTGTGTTCAGTATTGTGGAATCGAAGGTCATGCTGCTGAGAACAGCGAAGTCCTTTCGGCGAGGCGACAGGCTGATACGATCTGCAACACGGTGGTAGTGGGGCTTCGAGGCATTTTTATTTTTCTTTTTTTCTTGTCACCTCTGTGGCCGTACGCCTCCACCAGACTGTATTTTGTTTGAGTTCAACTCTGCAGGCGTCGTACAACGCGGATGCCAGCTAGGCAAGTGCTTCCGATCAGGTAAAAAAGAAAACGGAAGTGGCTGGCAGTCATGCTGCCAGGCATTTCCTATATATTGTGGTTGTGTCTAAGTAAACCCCTCTTGCGGACTGGAGAAAACTTCCGTGAGTTGAGCAATTGGCTCGTGACCATTTCTAACGTACAAGTCGGAATGTTTTATTTATAAAATTTATTTCGTCATGCAGCTTGCTGCAGTGTGTGACATGCGAGCGAGCTGCTGTAAATAACGCATAAACTTCGCAGGGCTTCAGTTTTTGAAAGGAGAGATGCGTGAATCGAGATGAGTTTTGTCTTATCGCACTATACGTTTGGAAACGGTGTAAGAAGCGATACGCTTGAAAAAGAGCAAAACGCGAGCAAAAGTAAACTGAGCATGCTTTGTGCTCCAATTTTAATGGTTTGCCTCAATTGAATTTGGTGCTATGGTGTGTGCACGTTAATGGTACACGCTAATGCCCTTCCTCAGGTAACCAATTTCTGTTCATTTTCGCATAGAGAACGCGTAGTTATAGTTAAATAGACCGTGGTCCGTGTACTTATGTCCACCCCTGTGCATACTTGGGGACGATGCCAGGGAGTCCGTCCACTAAGGTGGCTGATCTTTGACAGCAATTGAAGAGGAGCAAGAGAGACTTGTGCAGATGTATCGTCTTTGCCAAAATTAACTACGAAGCCCCTCAGTCGCATAGCGGACCCCTTTCGGCACCCCAAAGACCAAGAGGTCTCTCTAAAGGTGAGGACTTGGGTTCTTGCCTTACGCATATTTAGAGTTTAACAGGTGCTATCAATGTTGAAGGGCATGTTCATGACAAAAAAAAAAAAAAAAAAGAAAGAAAACATCGCGCTGCGTGGTACACTTCATAATGCAGGACAACAACAGTGCGCCGTCATTGTAAGCGTTTATGATAGTTATGTGGTATGAAGGCGCTAATGCTTAGAATAAGAACAATCTTAGCAATTAAGTAGCGCTTTTTTTTCTCTCTCTTGTTTTACGATGCCCCACGAAGCGCTAGTCAATTGTCATGTGTGTCTCCTTGCTTTGCTAAGTCAAAGAAAATGCGCTTGTCAACGTATTTGCGTTAACTTCAACTTCTTTATAACACAACGCAACCAGCCTGGTAGCACGCCTTCCTTAACGCTAGTTACAGTTGCGTTTTGTGTTGATGGCTTTATCGGCCGCGATAAAGTGATATTGTTATTAGATGTGCAGAATATGAGAAGACGATAAATGCGGTTTAAGCACACGCAGGCTGGTTTAAGCCTTGTTTAAAACTCGTGTAAGCAGACTTTTGTGCGGGCTTATATTTTATGTCGCTGTTTCCATGGCATGCGAACCATAAGCCAGAAAATATGGCACTTGACGAAGCCCTTGCTTACTTGTTGGGTGTCAACAGTGCTGTCAAGATGAAAAAAAAAAAAAAAAAAAAAAAAAAAGCGACTTCAAGGCTCATCGCAACGGCATTTTTTTTTTTTTGCACTTCTGTAGCGTAATGGCAGCAGACGCCATTCCCCCCCCCCCCCCCCACTTCCCCCTTTTTCACTGAGCAAATTGTGTGTCATTTTCCTATATGAAGGAAAGTCATATGTTTTGTGTTGAACCTCCCCATTTCATCCTCAAAGAAAAAAAGGCAAACCTCTCATCCAACAAGCGTTTTCCATACCAATCCACTCTTGGCTTTTTTTTATCCATGTGCGTTTTTTTTTATTTATTTTTTTAGAAAGGGCCGAAACTACTTTATTTCTTTACCCCTTTGCTCCAGTATCAGTCAGCGCAGTTCACACGTGCTGTTTTTGTGCCTTGCAGCTTTCTTTCTTCTTCTTCTTGGCTCAGAGTGTTTCTAGAGTTTATCATTCCCACCAATTCATTTGGCCCTAAATTATGTAAGGCCTATCACGAAATTCGATGCAGCATAGCTTCTTTGGTCTAGAAGGATACGGATGAGCGCGCGTAATAATTAATCGCGCGTTACTCTATAGGCACGCCTGCTTTGAAGAGAATTCTAGCGTTCCTAAGCCGCGTCCCTATTTCCTAGTCAACCTCACTTTGGCGCGCCCGCTCTGATACCTCGCCGCAGCATTAACGAACTTTCGCTGAACGCTACTTTTACTTTACCTTTTGCGCCGGTGGAGGCGCAGTCGGCACACTCCAGGGAGATATTTTTCCCATAGAAGAGTTAAGCTTGCAAATGGGATTCATACTTATTATTATCGAATGACGCAGCTTTCGGTAGAAATATTTACTGTAGAGCGCAGGTGTAGCTCTCGTGTCATATATATATACATATATATATATATATATATATATATATATATATATATATATATATATATATATATATATATATATATATATATATATATATATATATATATATATAGCATAAGTAAATAGACGTACTAGGTTGCTAGAGGTTGCGGCAGGAGCCCTGCCTTTCGAGAAAGCAGGGCTCCTGCCGAAACGTCGACTCCAAATAAACTTGGAAACAGTATGAAGCAATTTCTGACTAGTGTGTATATATATATATATATATATATATATATATATATATAATATGTATGTGTGTGTCAGTGTTCAGATAAGAATGGGAATTGAGGTCCCATGGCCATTTTTTGTTTTCAATTAAAGTTTTATATGCGGTGGGCAAATGTCTCGACACAGAGGAATGAACCTTCGTTTTGCAAGATATGCAGTAGATTTCTTGGAAGAAAAAAAATCGTATATAACTAGAGGTGGAAAACGCCGTTTTTGCCATTTCAAAAAGTTGCAAGTTTGGAGCCCGGGGTCCTATTCTCGACAATTCGCCATTTTGTCCACATTGTGACGTACGCGTGACGTGTGCGGTAGGACGGTGCCAGTTTACGTAGGCACACAATCGGGTTACGCATTCTGAAGAAACACACAAACAAAGTGACAGAAAAAAGCGCGCTGTCGTCTGCTACTAATATTGGCGCCAAGTATGAAAAACGACGATGCTCCATGCAGGAACCGAGCCGCTGCGGTGCATTCTGCGATTCGGAAGTCTCTGGTTGCAGTGAGGGCGAGTGAAGTATGTTGTGGCGTTGCGGTATTAGTGTGTCATGACATATTTGCTGTCAAACATTCGACATCAGCTACGCAAGGAAAGGTTGCCCGAGCTTCAGCTGAAGAGCAAGAACGGCAACGGAATATTCGCAGTGGGTTGATGCAAAATGGGGGCGGAAAATAGCATTGCTGTTCAAACGCCAGTTACCTCTCACGTTCACTTATCAGCGGCTTTTAAGTTAAGGACTCGGTCGTAAACAGAAAGAATCGACAGATTTCCAAAGTAGCTCCAGCACTGACGAAGAGGCCCCAGCGCAGCTGCCGGCATGGTCCATGTCTGAGGACAACGCTCGCAGTCTGAAAGTATCAATTACTGTTACGCACTGGCTGTGCTACCCACCTTTTTCGAAAAGCCGCGTTATGACCAGCAGTTACCGTCAGGTCACCAAGTCTGCTTAAGTTTCTAACATACTGTGTCGACTTGAGTTGTGTAGAGCGCGGATAGCAGCGCAGAGAGAGATGAAGGGAGAGAGAGAGAGTCTCCCACACACACACACACGAAGTGAGAGGCATATGCTGGGCCTTACACCTAGTCGGTTAAATTTTCATGCGCTGGCGTGCGAAACGCAAAAGATGTCCGAGAAAGAGAAAGAAACAGAAGAACGGAATAGCAGGAAGGTCAATCAGGCAATGCCCAGGCTACCATACACGCGCAGAGGGGAATAAACGGAGAATAAAGAAAGAAAGCGAAAGATGACTGAGGAAATCGTGGTATGAAGATAGTGCGGCGCCGCGCGCGCATATTCCTTACTGTCGAAACGGTAAAATGCAAATCAATAAAGGGAGATTATTTCCGGTTGGTTTTGGTTTGTGGGGTTTAACGTCCCAAAGCGACTCAGGCTGTGAGAGACGCCGTAGTGGAGGACTCCGGAAATTTCGACCACCTGGGGTTCTTTAACGTGCACTGACATCGTACAGCACACGGGCGCCACTCCGTTTCGCCTCCATCGAAACACAGCCGCCGAGGCCGAGATTCGATCCCGCTTCCTTGGGAACAGTAGTCGAGCGCCGTAACCACTGCGCCACCCCGGCGGGGCGAGATTATTTTCCAGCTGTAAAAAAGAAGAAAAAAAAAAAGCAATCAACACAAAATGTTACTCAACTACATCATATGATTAAAGCGTACCGTCATAACATGCTCCGGAGTACTTATTTTTTTCTATGAAGTAAGCAAATGGTGAGCCCGCATGCATATTAAAACAAAACGTTATATATGAAGCACGTCAAATGTGGCAAGCAAACATGTGCCATGTACATGGAACATGCATTCCTTT
This sequence comes from Amblyomma maculatum, assembly GCF_055883805.1. Classification (NCBI taxonomy): domain Eukaryota; kingdom Metazoa; phylum Arthropoda; class Arachnida; order Ixodida; family Ixodidae; genus Amblyomma; species Amblyomma maculatum. The sequence continues at coordinate 165,223,070 of NC_139344.1, read as the reverse complement.
ATTAACATAGAAGCTGTGAGTATTTTTGCTTGCTTTTCCCATCATGGAAAGGCTGTTCAATTCATTAACATTGCAGTGAGTGCATAGTGCAAGGCAAAAAGGCAGTGTTTAGAGCCGACTTCACTTCACTTTAATACCTTAAAGACCCTCATTAGAGGGTATTACATAAGAGATGGGGCGCACAGAAATGAAAAGCAGAATAGGTAACATATAGACAAGCGTCAGCCCGTGACTTCAGCGGAGATGCGGTGGCGCTGGCGACAGCAGTGACTTTCGTGGTGTAGGCAAAAGCGCGGGCCGTCTGCATTGGATGCGCGGCGATTGCTCTGTTTTCGGGCATAATTCCCAATATTTCTACGAGCTGGGGTGCGATTGATTGCGCCTCGAGGCACAAAAAGCAAAATGGCACTTGTTTTAACATGTTTCTTGCGGTAGAATAAAGATGAGAGCGAAGGGCAGCGGCATTGAGCGCGACAAGTGGACTCTTCGGTGACGGATTGCCTTCGCGGCTAACATATATATGCGTTGCAGTTCTTCACCGAAACTAGATCAGTTCGTTTGCAACCCTTAATTATCATGATTGCTTTTCGGCGGCACGACGAATAGCGCAAGAACAAACGCCTGCAGCTCGTGCCCATTTTGATATGCTATTAAGTTGTAAGAAGTTCACACGCGATATATTCCGTGTGCGTATGATCCCGCAGGGAAGCTGCACTGTGAGTTCTATTCACTTGCAGTGCTGCCCGTGCATATGTTCACACAGAAAGGACACAAACGCTGCTGTGAAGGTAATTGCAATTACTTTGAGCGCGGTCACTCCAGTGCGATATTGCTGGCTATAACAGGCCCGGACCTGTAAAGTATAGCTTTTCTCTGTTTGTACTTTCACGAGTTTCAACCAGTCTCTTCATCACCGGTTCTATAGTAAACATTGTTATGATCCGGGCAGTTCCGCAGCATTATTTCTCATTTCTAAATTTATTCTTGGAGGTCATTATAAGATCCTGACGAACGAATTAAATATCCACGTACAATCTAGCTCTGATCGAGCAGGATATTTAAGTATATATGGTACATGGAGTTCAATGTCCCAAAGAGGAATCGACTATGAGGGGTGCAAAATAAGCAGAATAAGATGATGCGCATTTGAATAAAAAATTTCCATGTATATTAAAAAAAAGCTCAGCAGATCACGCAAATTTCGCTGCAAGCGATCGTGAAGAACGTTTCATCTGCACTCATGCGTCTCTCCTATAGAGCAAAGAGAACAAAATGAGAGCTTTCGTACTGGCATTCATGTACATATTAACCTGTGAATGACCTTGCTACATCTGTAAGATGAGATAGACGTCAACGTCTTTTTTATCGGGCAGGCGAAAACAAGTTGGCAGTGCACTTTGCCAACATGTTAAAAGGATCTAAAAGATTGAGTTCTTCTTTGTAGATACGAAATTCTATGACTTAAGTTGCCGGTAAAGTGAGCTAGAAATGGGATTTCTAGTTTACTATATATAGTTGCCGATAATATTGTTCTTTAGAGTGAGTGCTTGAAGCAACAGAAAGGCAGTCAATAGATTCGTCATATGAAAAACACACTTCCAGTCATTCATATTGTCGTCCTCCTTGCATGCGCTAGGAATAGGCCTGGGAGTTGAACAGGGCTGACTATTAGTCTTTCTTATACATTGCGCTTTCTCGTTTTTATTTAACTTAATCACTCACAGCCGTCGCCTACGTACCGCAGCCGCGCGCTGTTGAGGCCACGGAGAAGGAAGCCAATGCAGCGCTCTTCGCCAAGTAATTCTAGCTGTAATCGCCTGATAATGTGCGGAAATACTCTCCAGGCATAAACCAAGCTATTTCTACGTATAAGCGAAGCTTACGTTTCAATATATTCGCACGCGCGAACTGGTTTCGAAGGCAGCGTCGCTTTGCGCAGTGTAGGCACGCCGCGCTTTTGCCTACACCCCATGTCGCTGCCGATAGCAGCGCCACCTTTGTTTACAAACATGACGCTTGTCTATATGTGTAAGTAAGTTATACAAATACAAGATTTTTTAAAGGGCAACTTCGGAGGTTTTTTGACATTCGAATATTGTAGTAAACATTTTACTGTAGGTTCCCCTCGCCGTCTTGACGCATTCTACAAAATTTGGGCGCCGTACAATAATCCGTTCGCGCGCAACACGACTTTAATATATACCGTTTTCATAGCTTAAGTTGAGACTATTTCTGCTGGCAATACCGAGTTTCTGACGTCACAAGTAGTATACCGGCGTTACTGTTCCCTTCCCGCGTGATTATAAAAATATGAGGCTTATATTGATCTACCTCAGACATTTTATGCAGTGCGTCATGATTTCCATACTTAATTTTCACCATCCAACGCACGTACGAGTGTTTTTCTAATACTGAGTGTGACGTCACCATTTCGTCAACTGGGACGTCGTTTCTGGCCATGAAAACAGTTTCGGTTTCGATTTGCTGTTTTTCCTTTTTAAAAATACTTCTAATTGGAATTTCAAAAAACGGTTTTTTGTGTTGGAGTCAGGACGTGCCGAGGAATATAATTCAACCAAAAACACAATATGATGAAAAAGCCACCGGAGTTGCCCTTTAAGACAGTCTTTGGTGATTCCTCGCTGCCTGCAGCGCTAAGTTCCTGCAAAGCCATCGAACCATATGACCCCTCAGGTTGCACTAAAGATCCGACCAGACAGATAATTAGAAAGCATCGCGGTACTCTCAGAAATCCATGATGGTTTGGTGGGCGCTGTTTAACACAGAGACAAAGAGAAGAAAATACGGGACTGGAGCCTTTATTTCTCTTCTTCTTTTTTTTTTTTTTTTTTTTTGTCTCTGTGTTAAAGAGCGCCCACGAAACCATCATGAACAACCTACAACTCGCCCAACTTTCCCTTCTGTTGCTCTCTGAAATGCCTTGTCTCGCGCAGATCAACCGCTTGAGTTAGCGGCCCGCATTCCTGCGCTTGGCAACGACGGCGCGGATTGATGTTTTCCCTATGAGAGCAAAGCATTTGCAACGGGAGGGTAGCAACGACCCTCGTGCGGCTGTAAATCTGCATCTTCATTATTAATCCGTTAAAAGTTGACGCAGCTGAAAAGTTTCCTTATGACGTCGTTTAAGTGCTTTCTGCAATTACATGATGTGTCAGCTCACTTCACCACCCACCAAATTATCTACCAAACAGCGGTGAGATAACAGCCGCCTATACTGCACGTCGAATTCGCAATGTTTTTTTTTTTTTTTTTTTTTTTTTTTTTGCGGCCGCCTCATCTGTTTCGAAATGCGGCGCACAACTTTGGTCATTTACAGCAATGGTCGAACACCCTTTACGTATTGTAATGTCATTTTGACGTCATCAATAAATGTTTATGCATGACGTATTTCCCGCCACACAACGTCAGCCAATCAGGTTTCAGGAGTCGGCTCTTGACAGTGGGCGGTTCATTTCAGCGCATTCGTAATACAAGCGTAAGTGCTTCCCTTTCTATCATATACCGGGTGTCCCAACTAACTTGAACCAAGGGATACAAAATAATACATTTGGGGTAGGTCAGTGAAACCAATTGCATTCAACTGCCAGCCTCCTTGCGCACTACAGGCGATTTTTTGTTTTGCAATTACTTAATTAGCTAATTATGTTAATTTTTCTAATTGAATTAATATCAACTTTAGACCAAACATGTGAATTGGAAACTTGTAGAGTACCTTTAGAAATCCCCATTCCATTAATTGCGACAAAGAAAGTCTCACGTGTATCGTTTTTTCTGGGCTCAAAAGAAAGCCCGCGAAATACAAATAATACCACGTGACTAGTGCATTTGTGCGCCGCGACTGTGGTGCTCTCAGTCGTGGTTTGAGCGAACGAAACTGGCTGCGGCCATGTCTCCTTTGCCCCGTTAAAGCGGCAGGCCGATATGCCTGCGATGGCTTCTTCGCCTAGTCCGACAGCCGGCCCACGTGATGGTGCAAGTAGCACCGAGAGCGGCGAGCCGACACCACCGGGATTCTAAAAAACCCCCTTTCTCTCCAGTCAGCAAACTTTACGGCAAACGGATGAGCGATAAGGTATCAGCCACTGAATCTGCGCATACAGGCTTGGGTAAAGGGGCGAGGTGACATGTGACTCGACTAAAATTAGCGCTGCACCTTCATTTGGCGGTTCTTTATTGTCATCCACCTGTCGTGATGTAGGCTGCTGCGGTGCACAGGCCTGGCTAAGATCGCGGTGACGACGGGGGAGCTCTCGCTCCAACCATCGCCAACATTTCTGCCTGCCGCTGCAACGGGACCATCGGGTCACGGCCGCAGTTGATTTCGTTCGCTCAAACCACGACTGACAGCCCCACGATCGCTGCGCTCAAATGCGCTAGTCACGTGGTATTATTTGTATTTCGCGGGCTTTCTTTTGAGCCCTGAAAAAAATATACACGTGAGACTTTCTTTATCGCAATTAATGGAATGGGGGTTTCTGATGGTGCTCTACAACTTTCCAATTCACATTTGTGGTCTAAGGTGAATATTTATTAAATTAGAAAAATTAACATAATTAGCCAATTAACTAATAGCAAAACAAAAAATTGCCTGTAGTGCTCAAGCAGGCTGGTAGTTGTATGCAACTGGTTTCATTGACCTACCTCAAATATATTATTTTGTAAACCTTGGTTCAAGTTAGCTGGGACACCCGGTATACCTCTGTTTTCCCTCCACAATTACTTATAAATACCATCCAGACATCATGAATACCGCTGCTAAAAATCCGTTTTCACGCTCACGTCATTTTTACGTCACCGCAAAAAAAGCCATTTCGACACACTGAAATTTCTCGCCACAAATTTTAAAAACCTGACTGTTCTGAGAACCAATCAGAGAAACAAAATGGCGCCGAACGGTGGCCATAGCCATTTGTGTCGAGAATATGGCTAATGTGGTCCCCGGTTGCATACACACTAAACTTTTCTCGTGAATTATTTTCTTGGCGAATAAGTTTACGCAGCTTTTACTAATAAAAACACTAAAAAGAAAGCGTCTTGATGCAATATTGTTTTATTAAAAAGATTCACGAGCAGCGCGCTGCACAAAAGTCAATTTTCAGCCCTTTATTCTGACATGATGCTCCTAAATTTTCTCGCTCAAACTTTTTGCCTGCAATATGGAGGTTATATTCTCTATTCCAAGCAAGAAGTGCAGTTGTAAGACTGTAAAATTTTTATCCATGGCGCTTCAAAGTCTGTTGAGGTTCAAAAACTTCAAAAAACGAGCAAATTTGATTTGAATTAAAAAAAAAAACTCCATCTCTAGACTTTTTTTTTTTTTTAATTTGTCAGAATAATTCCACATCTCTCGTAATTATAACGCACTGAAAAAGTGTTGCACTATATTGTTTGAAATTATAATAGTAAATGCAAATTTAAGTTAATGTTTTCATTCATTGGAATTTCTTAAACTTTGCTCTTGGAAAGTGTCTTCTACGAAACTTCGACCTAGAAAAGGCTAGGTATATTTCTACATATTCATCGGTGTAGTGTGTCTAGTGCGCAAGTTGCGTTTTTAGCCATCATATAAGACAAACACTCGTATTCGCTTTGAAAACTTGCGTGACACTGGAGCATGTTTGACTCGCAGTATACTTTAGCTTGCAATTTTAGAGCTCGGACATTTAGTGGTAGTCTAGATATATATTCAAGACGCGCGTTGCTGCTCTAAAGGTATGTTTAATGAGATTCCGCTGCTCACGACTGCAGCCGTTCCGTAGCCGTATAACCACCGGCGCGATCCCGGCTGTGATAGCACACCTTTTGCCGCCGTCGCGTGGGGAGTTAAGCTCGATCCCGATGCAGATGCAGATTGGAAGAGACTGTGATCTTGTTTGTGGTTCTGCGCTGGACAATATGTGACGCATATAGCGACGTCAATGACTGCTTTTTTTTCTTGTCTTAAAGGATTTTCCTGGATTAGAATCTGCACACAAAATGCCATCATATCTGTAACTTGCCTCGCCAGGTAAACCCTTTTTGAATTTTGAAAATAAAATGTTCGCCTTCAGAAGAAAAATTTTATACTGTGGCAGTGCCCTGCAGAACCACAGAACCCCGAGTTGTATCAGGTGTACAGGGAACGCCACCTTTACAAAAAAAAAAAAAAAAAAAAAAGGGGGGGGGGGGGGGGGCTTGTAGAAAAACAGGCGAATTTTGCGGTAGAATGATGCCGCAAAACGTCACCTTACTTCAATGTTAAATTGGGGGCATGGGAGCTCTGTGATCGGGGAATCTTTCAACACAGCTGCTGGGTTCACTCTAACAATTATTTTTTCAGCATAAAGCCGCAATCAGACTACGTGCGCATCTGTCGTAAGTATCGTATTTATCGCAGTGCGCATAGCGGCTGGAACTCCCGTTTACGTAGCTTGCGACCGCGCATGTTCACACTGGGCCGTTCGGTAAGATGCGTTCTTTACGACCGACCAATCACCGCTCTCAACATGGCGCCGGTTAGCGAGCGGCTGATAGCGGCGGTCTGGGCTCTTCAAACTCAAAATGAGATGTGAAAGAAAAGACTGGACACACAAATAAAATACGAAAAAGAACAATGGGTATATTAACAATTAACCACTCGATTACAAATACACTTCGTTTCGCACACGCACGTTCGCACACAGTTTTCAAACGTCCGCTCAGCGTGCTGACGCACCACTCATTCCGCACATTTCTTCACGCGCCCGCTCTCATTGTCGACGTACAGCGCACTCCTGCTCGGTGTCCCGTGATCGCACTCTCTCGCACCAAAGCAGGCGTACTGTCCGCCTGCATCCCTGCTTGCGATTTTACCAGTGCCCCGGAGCGATCTTGGAGACGGGCCGGGGCGGTGACTCAAAGGCCGTACTACTGACACCAAACAATGAGCCGGGGCGCGCGGCAGACACGGAAACGTCCGCGGAACCTCGTCCTCCCTCAGAAAATGCTGTTTTCTTTTTCTCTTTTACGGTGAGCTTCTTTCAAACTTCGACGAGTCCGCACCAGCTCCGTTCTGCGGCCCGACCGCAACGTCGCCCGGCATCGGCCTTTCGCTGCCGGCCAACTGTTTCCTCACTTGTCAACGGAGTCGATGGGCTGCGAGAATGCACGGGGATGAAGCGGGCATCCCCCGCCTCCATAACCTCACTTTTCTAAACTAGATAAAATATTTGCTTGTTGAGAGCTTGTTCGCACATGAAAAAACGGATTGATAAACCACTTACTACTTTCACTCAGCGCACTGGCAATTTGCAGCCAGGCATCGTTTGCACTTCTCTCTGTGCGATTTCAGCTACTCGTAGTAGAGAGCCGGCCCCTGCCGAACATTTTTTTATGACAGGCTGATAATTCCACAGCGAAAATTCCGCACTGCACGCGGACAGACACAATCACCGACACATATAACACCGGCGAGTCGAGACACTGCAGCAGAGTAGGAGCGTTGGATGATGTCGCCTAGGTTTGCGCGCGAAATCTGGGAGGACCGGAAGCCCCGTGACCGGAAAAGGAAAACCGAAACGGCTGTGCGCATTGGTCGCGCGTAACAGACGTATCTGTGCTTGTCGTAAAAGTCGCGGGTCCTCCGAAATTTACGCCCATGCTGGCTGCGTACGTTGCGCATTTTACGCTCAATACGACAGCAGTCTAAACAGACACGTTACGTTTTTTGCGCTTACGCTTACGATCCTTACGAACGATACGTGCGTTGCGCACGTAGTCTGAACGCGGCTTAAGGGTGGAAAGGGTAGGTACTGATGTTTATAGCAAGAGGGGGAGATAGACGCTTGCTAGAGGTAGAAGATTGCTTCCAGTTCCGTCGTCGCGCACACGGCCATATGAGTGAGCCGTCACCGACAGCGCCGAAGATATCAGATTTCGCTAACCCGCGCCGCTATCGTGGGTATCGCTTGTAGCCATCGCCATAGTAGCTATCTCAGAAACGGCCACCTTGTATTCGCGAAGGAGACAGGAAGCTGGAGCGGTCCTGCATCGATTAGAGCGCATAGTAATCAAAAAGCTATATTTAACACTTTTGGCGAGATCCCCCCAGATTCCTGTTATGTATGCAGATTCAAAAAAGATTTTAAAATTGCAGTTATCCTCTATCAATAAATAATCTATTCCATAGCAAAGCGCCATATAGAATGTAGTACACAGTGCGGACACGTTTGACGGACATTAAGCAGTTATTAAGAAATGATGCCAAAAAAGCGAATTTGCTCCAATTTTAACACACTGCAGTCGCAAAAAAATAAACCAGGGGGTTGATGAGGATTTTATAAACCGTGCGAAAGGAGATCTGCTTGCATTTTCATCGCGCCGAATTTATTTACCCTTTCGCAGCTAAGTTTTCCAAGTGTAATACTACTAAATCCCCCAGAATTCAATCATGAGCTTGAGTTCATGAAATTTCAATGATATAATGCAACGCATTTTCAGCGCGTTATAATTACGAGACATATGTGGATCATTCTGACAAATTTTTAATGAAATCGAAGAGGATTTTTTTTTTGTAAATCAAATTTGCTCGTTTTGTGACGTTTTTTAACCTCAGCAGATTTTAAAGCGCCATGGAAAATACGTTTACAGTCTTATAACTGCAATTGTTGCTTGAAATAGAGAATATAACCTCTATATTGCAGGCAAAAAAGTTTCAGCGGAAACATTTAGTAGCATCATGCCAGAATAAAGGGCTGAATATTGACTTTTGTGCAGCGCATGCGGTTGTTAGACACGTACACAGACCAAACCGCACGCGTTGTGAACGCGAACGCGTGCATCGCGACGGCAGTGGCTCCCGTAGCCATCAGTTCTGTGGAAATGAGGCATTGCACAAACGAGTACTTTCTCAAGAGTGCACAAAACACTGGCGAATGAATCGAGAAAACAACAGGTACGGCACCGGGAGACATCTAAGTTGTTCAGGCGCCCTATGTAGCGCAGAAGGAAGTTGTCTGCTGCGGATTGCAAGCAAGCTTTGGAACTTGCGGGAAACAAGGGGGGAAACAGTTTAGAGGTTATTGGACAGACGCCAGCACCCACCGCTCTTGACGCTAGATATATGAGAATTCTGGACTTTCTGCGGCCAGTCCCAACAGTGGAAGTAGCGCAACTGCATTGGTCATCGTCGCAAACTCGCAGGTTGTTGGCTTTTCTGAAAAGGCACATTGCGAAGGATAAGCGTTCAGCGGCCTGCTACTAGGGGCCTGCGAATGCCAATTGAAAAGAGCACGGCAGTGTGGAGATGCGCAAAAAAAAAAAAAAAGAATCCCGAAAAACCGCGTGGAGGTCAGGTGACTTCGGACACAGGCCAGCGCTTCGCAGGAAGGGTGATAACGGGCTGCTATCTCGAGTGCTCAATGCTTGAAGAGATTCTACCCGTCCGTTAATAATGAATGTAGCAACGATGCCATCAAATGAAATGGGACGGTATGCGGGCAGCATTTGCGTGAACCCGGCAGAAGCAAGCCAGGCCGCTTTTCTTGGAGCAGGATTTGTTTGCTGAATGACGGAGGGACGAACTCAACAGATAGGAGTCGGGTAAGGCTGACGAGCTCGCGCAAACGCTAGCTGTGTTAATTTTGTATTATGTAAATGCGACCGCACTGGTTCGCTTGGCTTACGACATTGACAAAAGCTATAATAAACTGGGAGGAACTGAAAAGAGTTCCGGGTTCCGGAGAAATATGGGAGAGGCCTTCGCCCTGCGGTGGGTATAGTCAGGCTGATGATGATGATGAAAAGAGTTCACAAGCTTTCTGTCTACCAGCCACGGGCAGAATGAGTGTGCCATTTTCTACACGGTAATAAATAAGCAATAACAATATATAACTGTCTAACTGTCTAACTTTACTATTTTGTTATTGTTTTCCCAATAAAGCGAGGTAATCATATCGCGACTTTGATGGTCTCCTCTCTCGAGTCAGTCTCGCATGACTGCCCTGTCAATACCACTTTGAGTTGTATGCTGTAACTGGATATTGCGGTCATCTTTACGCAAACTACTCGCTCATGAATGTATGGCGTTACGTATACACTCTCAAACGTCTATGGCTACCATCGGCCTATCTTGTCACGCTATTCCGCTCGTTCGTAATACGGCCGTTCTGGCATATATCAGGTATGCCGTAGGCGTCGGAGCGCGTTTTTGACCGTGAGAGCCGTGGATTGAAGCTGTGGTGGCTGGTGTGATACAGGGCCCGAAATCGGTCGCACACGCTCGAGACTATAACCAAAATTCTATCAGGAGCTCTGGAGTACTCGTCTTCTACTTCTGAGCTACTATTGACGTCTTTCGCCGGGAATTTATTACCGTGTAAAAAATTGCACACTCATTCTGCCCGTGGCTGGCAGACAGAAAGTTTGTGAACTCTTTTCAGTTCCTCTCAGTTTATTATAGCTTTTTTTTTTTTTTTTTTGTGCATCTCCACACTGCCGTGCTCTTTTCTATTGGCATTTGCAGGCCCCTAGCAGCGGGCAGCTGAACGCTTATCCTTCGCAATATGCCTTTTCAGAAAAGCCAACAACCTGCGAGTTTGCGACGATGGCCAATGCAGTTGCGCTACTTCCACTGTTGGGACTGGCCGCAGAAAGTCCCAACATTTGTCATATATCTAGCGTCAACAGCGGTAGGTGCTGGCGTCTGTTCAATAAGGTCGGAACTGTTTCCCCCCTTGTTTCCCGCAAGTTCCAAAGCTTGCTTGCAATCCGCAGCAGATAACTCCCCTCGACGCTGGCGCCTGAACAACATCGACGTCTCCCGGGGCCGTATACCTGATGTTTTCTCGATTCATTCGCCAGTATTTTCTGCCCCCTTGAGAAAGCATTAGTTTGTGCAATGCCTCATTTCCGCAGAACTGGTGGCTGCGGGTGCCACTGCCGTCACGATGCACGTTCGCGTTCACAACGCGTGCGGTTTGGTCTGTTTACGTGCCCAACAACAGTATGCGCTCTATGCGGTCGCATTTCTTTCTCTTTTTTTTTTTCTCTCGTTATTTTGCCTCGGTGAGGTTTTTGCAAGCCGTCGTCGCTTCAGTTAAAATATACAGCGAAATCCAGGGGAACTAGCCTGTTGTACCATATAGTCTTACGATATATCTAGCTTTTCTTTGTAACCGTATAGCTGCGCTTGGTGTATGTCAGTGAGTAATTACTCCCTTATGTGACACCTAGTTTCAGATACGTATATGTTTCTTCATCGCCTCCGCTGTCGCCGCTGCTCGGGGACGGCTTTTCGCCACCCTGAAGTGATGCTCTTCAGTAAAGAGTCGCTTCGCTGCCATCCACTCCGTGTATACCGCAGCGTCCGATCAGTGCTTTAAATGGAGTACAGCTAAACGGTGCCGCATGCTGAATGATGGTGGCAGTACTAGTGTCGCCATATGCAGCGTGCAGCGCAGATAAATTTACGAGCTCGAGTAGCGCTGTTGCTCTTCGCAAGTTTTCATTTTACTTATTATTGGCTCTCAAGTTCGGATCAGCGGCCCATACGCGAGTGTGGCGCTTATAGTCGAGTAAATGTGGTAGTTGCTGACCGGGGTGTATCGCATATGCCTGCTGGATAGCAGGAGAAAGACACTGGGTGTTTGCCAAAGATCTCGTTATCATTAGACGTTAGACGATCGAGCAAGACACACGAGACTTGTTAACGTATATATAAAAAGACGGGCCCGTTAGTCTTGCTACAACGAATGCATATTTTCAGCGCAAAAATACACAGGACAAAGACAGACAGACGCAGGAAGAGCCAAAGACACTCGCTTCGCGAAAAAGCGTTCGTCCTGCGTCTGCCTCCTTTCTTTGTGCTGTTTCTCTCTCTCTCTCTCTCTCTCTCTCTCTCTCTCTCTCTCTCTCTCTCTTTTTTTTTTTTTTTTTTTTTTTTTTTTTTTTTTTTTTTTTTTACGCTGTAAATGTGCATTCGTCGCACATGAGACACGAAGAGGAGAATGACGTTTGTCTTCCCGGGCTTTGCGACCGCTGTACATTTATGCCCTTTTGATCACCTACAGCTAGTAGCGCCTACCTTATCGACCGCAATATGCATACGAAACACCCCTAAGTGCCGTCGACATGTTTCCATTCCTATGTAAAAACGGAGGACGTGGCGGCCGTCGTTTATAAATAGCAATTCTATAATTCACTGAAAACCCGCGGGGTGCCATCCTTACCTATGTTTGAGGCAACTGTCGAAAAGTTAATTGGAACTGCCGCCGTCCTGCAAAGTGATGCGGGAAGCGGAACGTTTAAAATAATTATGTATGCGTAGCATGTATACAGTTCACAGCGCCAGCACATTATGCATCGCTAATTTCAGGCACGTTTTACGATGAGTGTAATCCTTACTGATTGAGCTGACCGACGACACCATGCATGTGCGCTTCAGCTCGTAAATCTGGTGTGTGAACATATGTGTACGTACGCGTGCGCGTGTGTGTGCCCGCGGTTTGATGTGCGAGGCGGTGTGGTGTGATACGGTGTGATGAGGTGTGTAGTATGGTATATATGGTAACTTCTGAAAGCGACATAGGCCTTGAGATTAGCTGTAGTGGACGGCTCTAGGTGAATTTTGAGCGCCTAGAATTATTTCGTGCGTACTGACGTCGCACAGTACGCGGGTGCCTTCGCTTCGCCGTCATCGAAACGGGACCGCCGCCGCCGCCGGGACCGAATCCCAGGCTCAGCAGTCGAGCGCCCTAACCATTGAGCCCCCGCGCGAAGCACGTGACATGGTGTAGTGTTTTGTGGGGTGCGATGTGTTGGCTAGCCACTGACGTTTCCCGGTACGGCCTACGTCAACAGGAAGCCGCGGCCAATGTCTGAAGACCAAAAGGTTAGCACCCAAAATGGAAAATAAGGTATTGTCTCAGGACCTAAGAATTTGTCTGCTTGTCTAAAATTCAACACAGGCCTCAGCGCTATCTTCCAAGTTTGCATCGCTCCAGAATAGCTGGCTAGAGCAGAAACACTGTTGAAATGCTCCTGATATGACATATTCGCTCAAATTCGGCTTCGAAGATAAATTGGCATAAAGACTACTAACGAAAAAAAAAAAAAAAACACTGCTACTGGGCATGGGCAGGACATGTAGTGCGAAGAGAGAATAACCGATGGTCGCTTAGGGTAACCAACTGGATTCCAAGGGAAGGAAAGCGTAGCAGGGCGCGGCAGAAAGTAATGTGGGCGGATGAGGTTAAGAAATTCGCAGGTGTCAAGTGGATGCAGCTAGCACAGAACCGGGTGAATTGGAGAAATATGGAGAGGCCTTTGCCCGCCCTGCAGTGGGTATAGTCAGGCTGATGATGATGACTATTCAGTAAAGTTATGTGAGTTTCAGGAACTGTCTGCTTATTTTCGGGAATTTTGGCGAACGTTTCCAGCGGAATTTACATGTGTTCTTCCTATCGCGATGTCAGAGTATGACAAATCACTTATGTCAGCGCACTTCACGGATCACGCACTTTACGGCTTTTGCTTCCGAAGTCGGATACTGATAATCTTTGCAGCCTTTGCTGTGCCCAGGGCTTATCGCATTGGCTATTGTCGGATAAAGGCACCGCTGCGAAGTAATTATAGGAAAGAATAAAAAGGAACAAAGCTCCATGTGGCCCAGCTGAGATCGGGAGTGGGTTCAGCTGTTTCCGCGACTTTTTGGTCATGAAGAGGATGAGAACCCAGGATCCCCGCAGCACTTCATCTCAATGAAGGCCATCATTGTGATTTTGCCAAATCCTGCTGAGCGCGGAAAGCAGGGAAAGCACAAGAAAGAGTGCAAATTACTTTGGCTACTACCCCAGCAAGCTTTAATTCTTTTTTTTATATGGCCTTTGCTTCTCTCTTTCGCTTTCTCTCTAGTTTTTTTTTTTTTTTTGTGCGTAGTGTTACAGTTCAATAACCTATACTGGGGAAGGAAAAGTTACTCGATGATTCCTGTATGTCGAATGTATACGAGCAAATTGAATTGTTCATCACTTCGGTGATTCACGGTCGCGTACGGCTGCACGCGAATCCTTTCCGTCTGGGAGCGTGTACAAAGCGAAACCGAGCTTGCACTCATAAAATGTAGAAATAAAATTATGAGTGAAATGCGCGTGTCCTGGAAGAAATGAAGGAAGAACGATTTGTTTATTAATGCACATTCAATTCATTTCAAAAAACGTGAGCACGAAGTAGTTAATTAAAGTTAATTAACATTTTTAACATGCACTTCATCGCAGACCACTTGCAGCATTGGTACATATAGTTAGTATAATGAATTATCAGATGTAGGGCTATTTGTTCTGACCACACTGCAGGCTTGCCTCTCATTGCACCTAATGCAGTATAATACTGCTTAAAACCTAGCCATGCGCAGAGAAATACTATTTTTTATCTCTGTCATTTCTCCTATTCTTTCCCTTTGTTCTTTTCCCTATCTGTTCCCTTGCTTTCACTTCATTTCCACCGCCACAGTTCCAGTGCTTCCGTTTCTCGCGATAGCAGATACTGTGGCCGGGAAAAAAAATCTTGCTACTTCCTTTTGTTATTTTCAATAAAATAGCCACGTGCTATTACTACTGCCTGGTACTACACTACACTACACTGCACTACACTGCACTACACTACACTACACTACACTACACTACACTACACTACACTACACTACACTACACTACACTACACTACACTACACTACACTAGGCTGGTAGTAATAAAATAGCCAGCCGGTTGACTGCCAAGCCATATTGTTAAAATGCTGCTGAAGGAGAAAAGTGCGCGCTCCCATGAGGTCTCTGGTTATTTATTCGTCGGTTCTGCAACGTGACAGCTCGTTTGCTACTGCAACAGACTCTTGTTCGCTTTGTTTCGGCGACTTTGGCGACCATGCACGTGAGGTAGTCATGTCTCCAGCCATATGTACATGGAGGACTTTTATTTCGTTCTCTAGTCTTTGTGAGGTTTCGCGTGTAACGTTCAACTGGGACAAAATCTCTATCCGCACCGTGTGGGCATAAGGTGCACGGCATAGAGAAGCACTCCGGGTTAATTTCGACGACCGGGTGTTTTCTGGCGTGAAATGAACGTTTCTGCGTTTCTGCGTTTTATATCTATCTAAATGTGGTCGCTGTGGCCAGGATCGAATCGGCGACCTCGAGCTCAGCCGCAGCGGTGCACAATGCCACACGAAGGAGGAGGAAGATGAGGAGGAAAGGCAGGGAGGTTAACCAGTAAAAGCAACCGGTTTGCTACCCTGCACTGGGGGAAGGTGATGAGTGGATATAAAAGTTGTGAGAGAGGGATAGTTGAAGTTAATACAGTCACATAACAGACATGCCACATCACATCACGTTACAGTCATGTCATAGCAAACTCATAGTCTTTCGATTAGGCCTGTGCTTCTCATAAAGCGGAGCAGTGCCTGGGAGGCCTTCGCCGCAGACGATCGCCGCGGCCAGGGACCTAAAATCTTAGTTTCACTCAATGGGCGTCCATCTAGATGCTTCATCTAGATGCTCCATCTAGATGCTCCATCTAGATGCTCCATCTAGATGCTCTAGCGAACGGCACAGACACTGCCTTTCCTCACTGTATATCGGGCACTCACAAAGAATGTGGCCTATAAACTCGTCGCATCCACAGTTTGTACATGTAGGGCTGTTTGCCATGCCTATCATAAAAGAATACGGGTTTGTGAATGCTACACCAACCCACAGGTGGCACAGCAAAGTTTCTTCGCGTCGGAGTAGGCCAGGTGGAAGGCGGAGCTTCAGGTCAGGGTCCAGGGATTTTAAGCGGCAGTTCGCACACTGGCCAGAATTCCACAAGAAGAGTGTGTGTTCCCGCGCAAGTGCGTGAAGCCTGCCCGCTGCGTCTGCCCTGGAAAAGGGATTCAACACACAATCGCCGTCTTGGTGGGCTGTTCGTGCGATTTCGTCCGCCCGAAGATTGCCCGCTATGCCGCTTTGTCCTGGAAGCCACTGGAAGATGATGTCATGTCCTCCATTAATTGCACAGTGATGAAATTGTTGTATTTCCGCAACGAGTTGTTCATGAGCTCCACGGCGAAGAGCCGCTTTTAATGTTTGCAGGGCTGCTTTTGAATCTGTGAAAATAGACCACCACTGGGGGCTCTGCTGACTGATATGCCTAATTGCGACACGAAGAGCGGTTAGCTCTGCAGCTGTTGAAGAAGTCTGGTGAATTGTCCTAACTTTTATTTCTGTATTAATTGAGGGTATGACCATGGAGCCTGAAGACCGCACGGCATTCACTGAACCATCGGTGTAGACGTGCAAACGATTTGCATGGTACTCATGGAAGTATTCAAGAGTGATTTGTTTGAGTTCTGTCGTCGATAGCTCGACCTTCTTCCTGATCCCGGGTATTGAAAGAAGCACGTGTGCTTTATGCAGGCTCCATAGTGGAGAGGACGGTCTATAGATGCGGGTGTAAACTGGGACGGCAACATAGAGCGATGCGCATCAACGGTCTTTGTAAACTATGTACGCGGCCTGGTAATGGGAAGACTGGCCAAATAATGACGGGGAACTCGAAAGATGTGTCGGAAATGTGCCCTCAGGAAGTCAATTGTTAGGTAGGTAGATACGGGATGCTCCTGTGCAATTAAAATGGTAGCAGCCGTAGAGGCACATTTCGGCAATCCCATGCAGGTTCGCAGAGCTTGAGCTTGAACGCTCTGTAGAATTCCTAAGTTGGTTTTCTTGATATTTCCAAGTGCAGGTAAGGTGTACCGAAGAAATCCCATAAATAAGGCGCGGTATAGTTGGAGCATCGACCACAAGGACGCTCCCCATGACTTTCCCCCAATAAAGGCAAGTACGTGAGTAATTGCTGTCAGCCTCTTTTTCATGAATGAAATATGGGGAGTCCACGAAAGATTTCGGTCGATGATAACTCCCAGAAAGCGATGGCTGATTTCGTAGGGTATTGTTTTTCCATCAATGAGTACGGTGTAAGGTGACATGTTCTTGCGTGTAAATGCAACTAGCGAACACTTTTCAGTTGATATTTGTAGACCACGCAGGTGGAGGTAGGTCGCAACTATACTTGCTGCCTTTTGAAGCCTCGCTCTAACCTGTGGGCGCGTAACTCCTGATGCCCAGATACATATGTCGTTTGCATAGTATTGAAAGTTTAGCCGATTGTGGTATTAAGTCGACAAGCCCGACAAGAGTAAGATTAAAAAGCGTTGGGCTTAGTACTCCGCCCTGTGGGACTCCACGGGAAGTGAAATGAGAAGATATTGGGCCATCCTCAGTCTGCATAAAGTGAGATCTGTTGGATAAATAACTGCGTATCCAGCAAAAAACACGACCGCCAAGCTCGGCAGCTTCCAGAGCGTTCAAAATGACCATGGTGAGTGACGTTGTCATGTGCGCTTTTTATATCCAGGAACAACGCCGCGGGTAAGCGCTTCAAAATTTTTTGTTATTGTACAGATGATACCAGGTCCACCACGTTGTCAATCGAAGAGCTTCCACGTCGAAACCCTGACATAATATCCGGATATGTGCGGTAGCGCTCTAGGTACCATTCAATACGTGCAAGCAGCATTCTTTCAAGTACTTTACCAACGCAACTAGCCAGTGCAATTGGACGGTATGATGTCAAGTCCAGAGGCGCTTTGCCAGATTTCAGGAGCGGAACTCAACGACTGCTCTTCCACTCGTCTGGAACTGTACCCTCACTCCATGATTTGTTGTAATATTCCAAAAGAGCGTGCCTAACTTCTTGTCCAAGATTTGCAAGCGCAGTGTATGTTACACCGTCGGGACCCAGTGATGACCGTCTGCAAGAAGCCAGCGCAGCGTCAAGTTCCTCCAGCGAGAAGGGAAGGTCCATTCGTGAATCCCGTGAAGCTGGAACATCGTTGAAATGTAGCCTTGCCGTTGAAGTCGATTGGCCTGCTACCCTAGCGCAGAAAAATTCTGCTACCTCGACCCCACTACGTCTTTGATAGAGTGCGAGAGATTTGAATGGGTAGAGCAGTTTAGGGGATGTTCGGAGACCACGAACGACATTCCAGATGCGTGATAAAGGCTTGCGGGGATCAAGCGTTTCACAGAATGACCGCCAGCGTTTTGCCTGGAGGGATTGAATTCGGCGCTGAATTTTCTTTTGGAGGCGCCTCACATCTCTGAGGTCGAGGCGCGACTTCGTGCGTCAGTATCTACGCTCTGCCCTCCGTCGCAATGCTCCCAGGCGCTGTAATTCCGTATCAAACTCTGTGTAGGTAGGCACTGGGGTGAAGAAAGACGTCGCGTTTATCATGGCCTCCTTAATTTTCTCTTCAATACTTGCAGAGAGGCTTGCTGTGCAAGCATCTTCCATAAGTGCTTGAAATGCCGACCAATCGATGTGGCGCATTCGTGGGACAGACGTGGATGTGGAAAGGCCATTAATGATCACATATGTATGAATGTGGTCACTTCCGTAGGTTTCTATATCTGCAAACCATTGGACGTCGTTGGTAAGGCATCAAGACACGAAAGCTAAATCAAGACAGCTGCTGTAAGTTGCCCATCCAAGTTGCCACACAAAGTTAATCTATTAAGCCCAAGACAATACCAGCATTTAGTTTTTGTGCGGAATGAGATACTTGTCTGTTCTCATTTTATTTTGTGTCTTATTACTGCTATCTTTCAGCGGCTTTTATTTGTGGTCTAAAGGGCATCGAAGCAGGAAAACTGTATTACACAAAGCATTACTCTTTATTACGTAAATTATTGAGCATCTTTAAAAAAATAATTGCCCCATAGTTTTAACGACTCAATGCCTTCTCGAAAAATTCAAAAATTACAAGCTTGGCAAACTGAACTTTTTGATGTGGAGTTGCACGAAGCATCTGCGAATTTTAAAATTTTTAAAACCTGGCAGCGTTTAGGTATTTTGGTTAGGTATCTGCTGCATGTGCGCGCTTTTTGACTGTTTGTGACTTATCGTGACAGTTGCGAACACCGTGGCTAAATAAAGGCTACACAGCCTCGCCATTCCCTCCCAGCATCCACCGTGCTTCCTCTTCGCCCGTACCCTGCTAGGAGAGCCGAGCGCTCTGCAAGGTCGCTTTTCCTTCTTGCATCCATCATCACCCTCACCTGTCTTACCCCCCGGCGCCGAACCAGAGCCGAGCGCGTCAGAGCTATGATCCCGAGAAATACCGGCGCTGCGGGTTCCGCCAACTTTCACTCCTAGCATCCGCCCTCACCTGCGCGAAGCGAGCCACGCGTCGGCACTAGGCAGTCGCGGCAAGTCTCCCATAAAGAACTCTCGTTACAAAACCGAATGCCGACAGTGGTGAAAGCAGGCTCACTCCCATCTCTACTACTTATTAAAAAAAAAAATAAAGCAGGTTTACATGAAATTACGGCAAGCCTGTCGAAAATATCACTTATCGACCATGCGGAAAAAAGCAAATGTGGAGACTAACTCTCGTTAAAGAGAGAGAGAGATAGAGAAAAAACATGGATAACTTGTGGTGCGTAGGCGGCTTTTCAATTTCAAACACGCAGCCAGAGGAGCTGTGTGCCGCGGTTCACCGGCTCCAAAATTTCAGCCTCTGTTCTGAAAGCACGTGTCACTCTTATTTGTCGGCTTTACGATCAGTCTCGTTTTTCAACTAACATCAGCTAAAAGGTCTCGTCCCCAGACGGTACAGTGTTTGTGGAAATAATGAAAATGGGCTGCTTAATATGCGTAAGCTTCGGACAACTCGCCCTCGCTTTTACCTCCAAGTCTGCATTTTCTTTTTGGGGGAAAACAGAATGGGTATTTATTACCTATTGTACGCTTTTAATAACTTATTTCTCCGAAACATCTTGAAATGACGCTTGTTCGGCGTTTTGGCAGAATCGAGCACGTGCCGTTTTTCTTTTAAATGAAGAATGGAAAGGTGAGTTCTAGCAAAGAGACGTTGCTTTGATATATCTTGTTATTTTTATTTTACCATTCTATTTTAATGTCTATATTTTTCTTATTATTTCCGATTCGAGGGACGATGTTTTCTAAATGCGGCCTGCGTAGCAATATATGTTTTATTCCTCTGCTGGAACATCTGAGGTATGCCAGGCGTCGGTTCAAATCAAGCTTTTTTTTTTTTTTTTATCAGTTAGGCATGAAAAAGACAAGAATGCCAGTCAGGCATTGGCCGCGCTCTTCGTTGCGTCAGTAGCCGTGAGTACAGCATTGTCGCAAGAAGCTTATCGCAACGTAAAAGCTACGCTGCCACTGAACTTTTTCTTCACTATATAAACAAAATTTCACCCTCGAACGTGCATTCATGTCACCCCCTCAAATGAGTGCAAGGTTGATCTACTGCACCCACTCAACGTTTCTTTTGCAGTTACACAGGTCTTCTTATTTATTAATAGTTTCACAAGTACGGACTGTTTCTGACAGGCGCTGACCACTTTTGTTGGATGTGCACTCTTATATAAGGAAGCTGAACAGTCTCTAGGAAAAGCCGCCGACGACTAGTACCAGTGTGCTCTAAACTTCCGGCACCGATATCTGTAATTATAATGCCCAGATATGTATCGCTGCGAGCACCCACCTGTTAGCATTGCGATCAAATTCGGCATGTCTGCATGATGTTCCATTGCATGTTTCTAAATAATATAAAGTGATCAACAAAATAAAAACACGCCCCAGGCAAACCCGCTCGAACAGCAACAGTAAGTCAAACAAAAAACGTAATAGCACAACCAGGCTTCAGGCATCGGAACGAGTCGTACAACGCCACTGACATGAAGTTCAACACGGACGCAAACCGCAGCAACGCGCCACACGCATTTTTGCCCGTGTCTCGCAGATTTTCTCCGGGTATGTATGTATGTATGTATGTATGTATGTATGTATGTATGTATGTATGTATGCATGCATGCATGCATGCATGCATGCATGCATGCATGCATGCATGCATGGATGGATGGATGGATGGATGGATGGATGGATGGATGGATGGATGGATGGATGGATGGATGGATGGATGGATGGATGGATGGATGGATGGATGGATGGATGGATGGATGGATGGATGGATGGATGGATGGATGGATGGATGGATGGATGGATGGATGGATGGATGGATGGATGGATGGATGGATGGATGGATGGATGGATGGATGGATGGATGGATGGATGGATGGATGGATGGATGGATGGATGGATGGATGGATGGATGGATGGATGGATGGATGGATGGATGGATGGATGGATGGATGGATGGATGGATGGATGGATGGATGGATGGATGGATGGATGGATGGATGGATGGATGGATGGATGGATGGATGGATGGATGGATGGATGGATGGATGGATGGATGGATGGATGGATGGATGGATGGATGGATGGATGGATGGATGGATGGATGGATGGATGGATGGATGGATGGATGGATGGATGGATGGATGGATGGATGGATGGATGGATGGATGGATGGATGGATGGATGGATGGATGGATGGATGGATGGATGGATGGATGGATGGATGGATGGATGGATGGATGGATGGATGGATGGATGGATGGATGGATGGATGGATGGATGGATGGATGGATGGATGGATGGATGGATGGATGGATGGATGGATGGATGGATGGATGGATGGATGGATGGATGGATGGATGGATGGATGGATGGATGGATGGATGGATGGATGGATGGATGGATGGATGGATGGATGGATGGATGGATGGATGGATGGATGGATGGATGGATGGATGGATGGATGGATGGATGGATGGATGGATGGATGGATGGATGGATGGATGGATGGATGGATGGATGGATGGATGGATGGATGGATGGATGGATGGATGGATGGATGGATGGATGGATGGATGGATGGATGGATGGATGGATGGATGGATGGATGGATGGATGGATGGATGGATGGATGGATGGATGGATGGATGGATGGATGGATGGATGGATGGATGGATGGATGGATGGATGGATGGATGGATGGATGGATGGATGGATGGGCGGGCGGGCGGGCGGGCGGGCGGGCGGGCGGGCGGGCGGGCGGGCGGGCGGGCGGGCGGGCGGGCTGGAACCCTTTTTGGAAACCTAAAGCATGGACAAAAAGTCGCTTGTTTTTTTGGCGTCAGCTGATCGTTAATGAAGTCTGGTGATTGATTCTCAGAGCTGAAGCCAATATCAAAAGACGAGCCTTTTTGGCTTGCTGGTGGATTAAAAAAGCAAATTCTTGCCATGCATCGAAAGCTTAGACCATTCTCATCAACATTTGCTTTTTTAAAAGTATCTTCTAATATTCCGCAATTGCCCCACAGCTAAAAGGTGTCCCGGAATCCTGGACTCAAGGTAAAGGTATGGTAAATATGGTAACCCCCACTGTCTTTCACGGCCTACCTAGACATGTCTGCAGCGCAGCCACAGTTCTGATGGACGCAGGACTCTAATGACGCATTTTCTGGGTTATAATTACTAACTCGTGTGTTCAGATAAGAACGGTAATCGGTGTCCCATGACCATGTTTTGTTTTCAATTAAATTTTTATATGTGATGGGCAAATGTCTCAACACAAAGGAATGAACCTTAGTTTCGCAAGATATGCTGTAGCTTTCTCGGAAAAAAAAAAAAGGTAAATCACTAGAGGTGCAAACGCCGTTTTTTCCATTTGAGAAGGTTGCAAATTTGGAGCCCTGATGCTCGTGCACTAAAATTTTCTCGTTCATTATTTTTAATAAATAAATCTACGCAACGTTTTTAAGGAGAGCTATTAAAAATCTTTTCCTTGCCTTGTTTTACTAAAAAAATCGCAAACTTTGCTCCAGGAGCAGCGTGCTGGAAAAAAAAGTCGATTTTCAATCCTATATTACGACATGAGGGATTACGCTGTTCTCGCTAAAACTTTTTGCCTTGAATATTGATGCGATTATTTTAATTTCAGAAAAGCTTGAGGCTCTAGATATTCAAGTGTTTTCTCCACAACGCATCAAATTCGGCCAAATTTCGAAAACAGTAAAAAGGGGGACAACTTTGATTCCAATTAAAAAAAAAAGCGACATCTTCGATTCTTTTTAAATCGCCGCGAAGAACCCTCAATATCTTCGAATCACTAGGAACTAAAAAAAGTGTCGCATTATATTGTTCAAAATTATAAAAAATATTATAGAACTTAGAGCTAGTATTGAAAATTATCAATATTTAGCCCTACATTCCGGCACCATCCAATAAGTGTTTGGCATTGAAGCTTTTTCTCGGTATTATGGAGATATTGCTCTTTATAGCTGCAAAATGGATTTGTCTGTTCATTTTTTTAATTACTTCGAAATTGTCTAAAATTCAAAAATATAAAAAACTGGAGATTTTTTTATTTGAATAAAAAAAAGTACATTCGATTTTCATTTAAACCACCTAAAAGCAGTACTCAGTTAGTCGTAAATGTCGGACGCTGAAATGTATTGCAATAAGTAGAATAAAAATATAAAAATAAATATACAACTGAGCGCATGATTTTGTTCTAGAGAATTGCTTAGGCCTTCCCCTTAAAGTAGTAGGCGTCCGAAATTCGATTCATTATTTGCTGAATTCTGTTTCATTTTATCTCATGCAATATCCAAAACCTTCTCAGTGCCCATGAAGACATTTTCTGCTTCTTGGCAGCGTTGATGATAGCCTGAAATTGATTTAATTAGCTATTGTTTTTGCAATTTCATGAGAAAATGCAAGTTACTTTTTAGCCTTTACTCTGTCCTGTATTTATTATTATTATTATTATTATTATTATTATTATTATTATTATTATTATTATTATTATTATTATTATTATTATTATTATTATTATTATTATTATTATTATTATTATTATAAAATGAATCACGGATCCTTCACAAATCCACTAGAGTTTACAGACTTTGCTGCTTTTAGGGCAAACCTTGGACGAAATACAGGTCAGGAATTCACGTTGGTTAACTTCAATATTCGTAGTCTTCGCAAGTATTGGGAACAATTCAAGATGTTGGCAGAGGAATTGGTAGGTTTTGTGGACATATTTGTTGTCACCGAGATTAATTCACCGGAATCCTGTTTACATTTGTTCACCGTGAATGGTTATCGTGCTAGGTTTGCCACACGCGCAGTGCGCCGTGGTGGAGGCATTGCTGTCTTTGTGAACCAAAAGTACGATGTTTCTGTTGTCGACATCTCGTTTGCACATGCGGAATGTTTAGCCTTAAAGATAGATCTATTGCATGCGTCCCTTACATTATTGGCTGTGTATAGACCACCATGTGCTAGCATAACACGATTTGTCATTGAACTCGAAGAGACACTTCTGAAACACAAAGCAGATGACTTGTTCTGCGTGGCAGGGGACCTGAACATTGACATCTTATGCCCAACTAAGATTCCTGTTTCTGATTACCTGTCGTCTCTTTCGGCATTTGGAATAGAAAACATGATCAATGCCCCTACGCGTGAAGATCTCATGAACGGTCGACTGGTGAGGTCTTGCCTTGATCACATCGCTGTTCGTGCACTGCATCACACCTTGTCCGCATGTCTTATTTCACAGCGGTTAGCAGATCATTATTTCACTGCCTGTCGTTTTTCGCCGAAATATAAGCTGCCTGGAGCCACTGCATCAAGTAGCAGGGATGCTAATATGCTAACTGTCGCAATTACAGATGAAAGAAGATTGAATAAGCTGATAGGGTCCTTTAGCTGGGCACTTAATTGAAGGCGAACCGGCGGAGTTAGTTTACACAAAGTTGTGTAATAAACTTCACCAGCTGAAAGAAACGTGTACTCGGAAATTAGTGCGTAAGAAAAGGCGTAATCACACTGGTTAAACTCTGAAATCATTCGGGCAATCGCAAATCGAGATTGGCTTTGGAAACGCTCTAAACGTGCTCCTAATAACATTGACCTTCGTTCTGAATGCAGAACCGCCAGAAACAGGGTTGTAGCACTTATTCGATCCGCACGACGGCAGTACTTTCAGCAGCAGTTCCAACGATCTTATAAAAATCCTGCAAAAATGTGGTCTCTGATTAAACACCTTCGGGGAAACGATGGGAACCTGTCTTGTTCGGACGTTTTGGTAGACGAACTTTTGTCGAAAGGTGACGATTTCAATAAGTATTTTACGCTAGCGGCCGAAATGGCAGCAACACGGCAAAGCTTTAAATGTACTCTAAAACATTCTTCATCAGCTTCCACGTATCTTCCAAGGCTATCAAAGGAGGATCTTGCCAGGCTAGTGTTTAGCTTCCGACAAAACAAGCCCGCCGGAATAGATGGTATATCGGCTGCACTGATACAGCGGAATTTTCCCGCTCTCTCGGACATACTGCTTTTCTTAATTAATGGGTTTTTGGAAAACGCTGTAATACCTGAAGATTTGAAAACTGCTATCGTAAAACCACTGTTCAAGGGAGGACAAAAGAATGCTATCGACAACTACAGACCGATTTCTATCCTGCCGATTTTATCACAGATACTAGAGAAATTCCTATTTGAATGTATGACTTCCTTCTTAGACAAATTCGGTGCCATTTCAACCCGTCAATATGAGTTCTTTAAGGGAAGAGGTACTACATTATTGCTTGAGGAATTTGCTGATGAGTTGTACGCTGCTTTCGATGAAAATACGTTTAGCTGTGCTCTTTTCCTAGACGTTAATAAAGCCTTTGATACGGTAATCATACTATTTTATTAGAAAAACTGTACCTTCTGGGCTTTCGAGGTCCTTTTTATGCTGTTTTAAAGAATTTCTTATGCGGACGTTCACAAGTAGTCAGAATTAACAGCCAAATGGAACACAGTGGAAAGCTCCCTGTAAAAGCGGGTGTACCACAGAGATCCATTCTATCTCCATTGCTCTTTAATAAATTTATAAATGATCTGAGCTCAGTAACATCCAAGTGCTTGATTTTTCAGTACGCTGACGACACAGTTCTGCTCACAAAGCATATAAACTACGAGACGGCAGTGAATGTGTTGCAGGAAAACATTAATTATGTCATGAAATGGTTTTCCGATAATGGAATCTCGGTAAACATAAACAAAACGAAAATGATATGTTTCAGAAATCCTTTAAAGACACTACTTATAGATAGACAAGTATTCTTGCATGATCATGATTCCCTCCCCTGTTGTTGCAAGCCAATAGAATATGTTAACTCGATCAAATATCTCGGTGTTATTTTTGACAGCAGCAGCTTATCTTGGCATGACCACTTGGCATATCTGTGTGCTAAGCTACGGAAAGTTACGTGGTATATACTCTTCAATATGAAGTCTTTGGCGCCGATGTCAGTAAAAAAAACTATAATTCATGCACTCGCCTACAGTGTTCTCAGATACGGCATAACTACATTTGGGCCATGTCCTTCACTCTGGCATTGCCGTATTGATAGTATATTAAAAAACATGTTCAAGAGCATTGCATACAATTGTCAAATACCATCCGGCACGGACGTCTTTCAGTTCCTAGGCCTTCCGTCATTTCATTCTCTTTTTGTGCAGACCGTTGTTCACCGGCATTTTTGGAATTCTGACTTTTTAATTAATAATACTCCTGAACGGAAGTTAAGGAAAACATTACGTTATTATATACCACGGAGTGTAACTAGATACGGGAAAGCAAGGCGCTGTGCTTATGTACCTGAAATCGAGTTACCGGATGAAATTTTTGCAGTAACTTCTATGCGTAGCCTAAAGATGCATCTGAAAGCCCTTTGTTGATATTTGTATTCTTTTGTCAGAGTGAAGTTATGCTTAAAAATATATTGGTCAATTCATTTATTTTTATATTGACGTCTACTCTGGGTTTAGAGTTGAATTTCTCAATACTCATGCTGTTAACCTGTTTTTTCCACCTTTTTTTTTTTCTTTTTTTTCTTTTTTTTTTTTTTTTTTTTTTTTTTTGCTCTCGCTTGGGTGTAGCGAGAAGCGTTGCTATATCTACTGCCTTTTTTGTAGTCTTGGCCGTAACTGCCGGGCCCAGTCCCTCAAGCCTCTTGTTGGCTTATGACGGGCCTGAACCATATTGTATCATCTACAAAGTGGCAATAAACATTATTATTATTATTATTATTATTACTATTATTATTATTATTATCATTATTATTATTATTGCGCAGTGCAATGGTGTTCAATCTGGCTCTTAATTTTATTATTTCATATATCGGCCTTGATAAAAATTTACATTAATGTGTTTTTGAAGACGATTTTTCTCAAGTGCGTTTACGTACGTATACTATATGATAAGCAATGCTCTGCAGCACGACAGATTTGATGGAATTATGTCTTTACGCCTGCTGCACAAATGTGCCAAGATGGCGGGTGTTCTTGTCGGCAGAGTTACCTAGGCTAGGCTAGGCGAGGCAACACAAAGTGAACCCGTCACCCACCTAACCTGCAAAATCTCAAGCTAAACGCAAGACCCGAGGCTTTGCAGGTTAGTTGGATGGCTGGTTCGCTTTGATCGTTTTCGTGGCGAGGAAGAAAATAGCCTCGATCCGGACGCGCGCAGCGCCGTTCCTCCTCTCTGGTATGTTGCGACGCGGTGATAGCAGCGGGGGCGCCAGAACATTCTATGGAGAAAGCACGTGCGTTGCGCAGCCTTTTGCACGCAAAGTCTCTTGAATAGCCGAAAAGTGTCAAAGCTGGTTAGCTAATGAGAGCGATGCGCTATCTTTAATCCTTCTCTCTTTTTTTTTTTTTTTTTACATTTTATACGCTTTTTACATACCCCATCCCGGCCTGTTCTTTCTTCTTTCGCCCCGTTCTTTCCTTTCTTTTCCTAATCGTTTCATTTCCGCCGGCCGCAGTTTAGCTGCTAAGAGGTGTCGCGGTTAGCAAAACCTTTTTCTTTACTCTGTAGCTCGCATTAACAAGAAAATAACAGCCAAAAGGAAATAAAGAACAGAAGATAAAAGATTAACAGCGGTGGTATATGCGCGTGTGTAGCTTTGCGCTGTTCCAATTACAACTCTTTCAATCGGGCGAAGACGACCAGCCTCTAAGTTTCAAGCCCCAAGCAAAAATGTTTCGCCTTGGCAGCCTTTAGTATGACTTCCGAACACTGTGTTTGTAGGGAAAGGGGCAGGAAAAACTGTATATCAGTGCAAAAATGGCAGCCTTTGGGCAACAAGCGGGTAATATTACTTGCGGCAAATATTTACCAGATGCCGCCAGGAAAGAAAAACTATTTCGATTCAGTCACCCGAGGTTAATGAAAGTATGAAAGAACATGTTCCACTTGAAGACAACGATACCTAATAAGTTGGTTGCCAACTTATGTAGTAAAAGAGCGTCACAATATTTTTTTTTTTTAAATAAGCATCTTTTTTGGTGCCGATAATGAATGGGAATGTGATCATAGGGATAGTAGTGACCTCTCTATGTAAGCATATCTTGCGATGACAAATGGACTACACAATTTTTGATGAAAGCAACTTTCGATGAGGTCATTATGGGACATAATTTAAGGTCATTCTTCCTTAAGTATCAATTGTCAATTTTCTATTTAATCTGGATGTCAGCAAGACGGCAGAGCCAGGCAAACGCAGCTAGCGCCCAGTCAAAGAAATTGCAGAATAGCAGCTCCCGCCGTCAACAAGTCATCGCCACTTCCCGCACATACCGGCAAACTAAACGGATCCGAAATGGATAATGGATCCTTGAGAATAGCACCCCTGTGGAGGGGCGGGAACTCCCGCAGTAGCCGCTCAAGCAGGAAAGAGTATATGAATGATCGGCTGCCCCAACAAATGTAGTGTGATTAGCATTGCTGCTAAACATGACGTGAAACGGCTATATTCACTTCCTTTCATTGCTCAAATAGTTACGGTAGTCCATCTCTAGAAATCATAAAAGGATAAAAAGTAGATCGAAAGCTGCCCTGCCTTGCTTGCTTCACCACCCTCGCGGCCAGTGGTGCGTCATCGCCTCTCTGTGCCGCTTAAAAGTTACACACAATTGT